>NW_026263546.1:0-51225 GCF_009650485.2 Drosophila albomicans | reverse complement strand
TTATATTAAATTTAGTGGCAGGAATTTAAAATTTACTTCAACAGGACCCTTCAATGCCATTTAACTTCTATCGAACGCCTTCCATATTTGTCAATGTAAGATGCCCGAAAGCCAGTATTGTCGTTTCTTCCGTAGGCTTATTATATGGCTAGAGTAACTTCTGGCCAAACTGGTTGCTCCGTGCCGTGCTCGCGACGAAAGCCAAATTGGATGTGCTGGGCCCAGGCAGTTGGCAAAAATCCTTTGTTGCTCAAAAAGGGCGGCCTTGAAGGGCAGGGCAGTTTCTCGAGGAGTTTTGCAAGGCCAGATATCGAGGCTGAATTGGTCTGTAAGATGCCACATCTCTGGAAGATTTTACCCTGGTTTTGAGGACATAGTGATATCGGCGTATTCCAAACATTTAGGAAACATAACCCTAATTACGCAAAAATGGGACATTTACTATGAGTATCAATATAATTAGAGCCTTCAGCGGCAGTAATTTTATTTATTTGTTCTTCGATTTTGTCGTATCCAGGTGCTTTGGCTGGTGAGTGCCATCATTTTCCACATCTTTATTTCCGTCAAATGTACTGCTTGAAGTTTAGTTTCTGGCCTGGTTTGAATTGCTGGTTGTCGCTTACACCAATCTCTTTGATGGCTGCGCGGTCTTCCTCCGTGTTTGAAGAGAGCTGAAGTAAATCTGTCTTCCAGCTGGGAGAGACAAATACTTAGCTTTCTCATCTGTAAGTTTTTGTCCACATGATTTTGTCCAGTAACATTGCGGCCGTGTCAATAGGAGAGTTTTTGAGTACTTTAAGGGGTGATTTGTTTGCGGCTGCTTTTTTATCTTGTTTGTCAGTTTCCACAATTGTCTGGCCTCCGGCGTGTGCGTCAAGAGTAAGTAGCGTTTGCATCGTTTTTTGTCGTTCAATAGTTCTCTAGTTTTCGTTCATCTAATACTAGGTTATGCTGCTGTCTCTTGACGGTTTTGCTGTTTTGCTCGCGACGTCGCGGCAGCTGCAACGCTATTTGTATATTGGTGTGAGTAATATGTTACAGCATCGTCGATGTCCGTGGCGCACGTTAATTCTGTGTTGTCAAAGTGAATGGAGTTTTCAAGAGACAACTGAAAGCATCTGATATCAGCGCCTCTGCTCAGTAGTTCTGGGCTGACATTTTATTCTGTGACAAGCGCAAATTTGCATTACACTATCACAGAGTTTAATCATAAACGGCAAATGGTCAGAGGCTTCAGTTCAGTGCTGACGATGATGTTATGACGTTGCCATCAATGCCACTACTGGTGATGGCAAAGTCAATGGCCGACGGACGCTTCCTGCGATGTCATGCAGGATAGTGAGTGGCACACCGTGGCCAGGACATTGTACCTGCGGTTGCATGATAGCCTCGTACAATTGCCTACCCCTCTGGCACGCACGTGGGATTTCCCCACCGTGAATGCTTAGCATTCCAGTCACCGCATAAGAGGAGGCTGGCAGCTGATCGCCAGGTAAATTTCAAAATGTTTAAAAGAGTTTCGTGAATCTTCTTACTCCTTTAAACGCCGGTGGGCAAATATGCTGTTGCTATTATAATTGAATGTTTAAAGAGTTTCGTGAAATGTTCTTTACTCCATTTTAAACGCCGGTGGGGCAATATGCTGTTTGTATTATAATTGATTCTTTTTTGTTTGCAGTTTCAATAGAATGGGTGCCGCATTGGATCGAATCTTTCATTTATTGGCTGCCAGTGCCGGAATGACTGATGCCAGAAACGTACATGAGGCAGCATTCTTTGCGGTGTGTATTCGGATCGATGACGGGCAAAGTATGTTACAAATCCAGGCAATTCGAACACACTGTCGTTGATTTGGCGCTCGTATTTCTGTAAGTAGCAATTATATCTATTGAGTTTTCGTCTGATGTAAATTTCTAATTCGTTTATTTTATTCTTCACACCACAGGCATTCCAAAAGGCGAATCTTGAGGGTGTCATGGCTATCTGGTCTGGCAGCACTCCTGAAATTGAGCCTGGGCGCAGAGTCCAGATTGGATAAGCTGCAGCATCATCTATGCGATTGGCATTATAAAATTTGTTCATTGGCTGATGCGCACTCGACGTCCATAATAAAGTCATGGTTTGATTTATTTTTGTAAATTGTTTTTAATTAATTATTTTCCTTGCATGTGCAGGAACGCATTAACACAATTAAATAGCGAGTCAATTCGATCGTTTAGCTTTTTTAAACATAGTTTTTCTGCCATGATCTGCTGGTGATTTTGCTGAGCTGTAATGTGTGCTGTTTCTGCTGTTCCCTGCTGCTGTTGTTGCTGCTGCTGTAGTTGCTGTTTCTGCAGCTGTTGACGCTGATTTTGCTGCTGTTGTTGCTGCTTTTGCTGTTGTTGCCAGTGCTGCTGCTGTTTCTGCTGCTGCGCCTGTGTGTTGCTGTTTCTGTTGCCTGTGCTGCACTTGGGTTACCGCCTTAGCCGCGTGCTGGCTGAGTGGGCTCGCTGCTTTTACAACATCGTCATCCACTTCATCAGGCACCCGTGCACCTGGCGCAGCCGCTGCTGCATCCGCTGTTGCTGCTGGTCGTTATCCAGATGATACTGTGCTGTTGCAGACTTTTGTGTTGATTGTGTTGACAAATGTCTGTCGTTTCGTACAACAGCGCTGTAACGAAGGACTCCGTCATATTTTTGCTGGGCATTTTTGTTGTCGGTAAGCAGTATCGATTTGCGTTTTTAAAATTTTCAGGTTTGTTTGCTGTGTGCTGGTCAGTTGCTGTTTGTTTGATGGTGTGTTTTTGTGCCTTGTTTGTTTAATTTGTTTGTTAGTAGTTTTGCGCGTGCCGATTGTACGTTGGACAACCCTTGTAGCTGCTAATGTGCACGCCTTTGCAATTTGCACATGTTGGATTATATGTTCTCTCTCGCCTTTGTACAGGTAGTTGACGGGTGGCTACCTGCACATTTCAATGCAGACAAGGGGGTCTGCAGTAATTTTTCGTATGACCAATGCCTGGCATCTATGGCATTGCGCTGGGTCAATAGGTTTTGGATTGGCGTTCGACCGGAAACCGTCTGGTAGCCAGCTCCTTCAGTTTGAGTATATATCCTCGAGTGTACCGTCTGGTTTTGGTTCGATTTCAATTTCAAATATATGTGCAGTGGCCTGCCGTGAAGCGATGCCTATGCATCTTATATATCTCGCTTTATAGGCCCACCTCAATGAGCCTGGCTGCCAGCCAGTCATGTGGTGTGCTGTGATGGATTGGGACGGATAATGATGCGAAAACTTATTCGTTATCTTACGCTGGTGTGTGAATAGCTGTGTTTCATTTTCATTTAAAATTTGCAGTACAGCATTGTAGGACTTGATGTCTCTTTGCATAGTAAAGCGGACACCATTCGCCGGCATGGTACATTACATTTACCCACAGATGGGTTTTTTCGTCAGACTTTCAAAGTATTGGCATGATCTGCGGCACTATCGGCAGAATTAAAGCGGTGGAATGTTGTCGCTTTATCATGTTGCTATTTTAGCAATTGGGGTTTGGTTTGCTTAGCAACATTTGTATTTTGTTGCCAACGTTGCGTTAGGTCAGAATCATGTAGTTGCTGCTGTTGCTGTCGATCTTGCTTAGCAACATTTTCATTTTTGTTGCCGTAGGTCAGTTTTCTGTTCTGTTTGCTGTTGCTCTTGAGTATCCAAATTTGGTGGGCTATTTTGTTTGCGAGGGGATGTGAATTGCAGTTTCTTTTCCTTTTCTCTAAATGCAATTAGCAGCAAAGTTGCTTTTGAAGACGGGGGTAGGAAAAGCTAACAAAGATTTATTGAATTCAGGGTCAGAGGCATCCATATCAGAGGATTTTCTTTTTATTGGGCGTCAAAGGTGATCTGCATTTTGTTTAGTTAATGCAGCTCGTTGTAGGTAGCAAAGGTGGGACCTTGCTTAACCAAGAATATTTATTATGTCAGCTTTGATTTGGTTCTTCTCAGTGGTGTCGCGAGTTATCGTAAGCCCTGTTGTTTTGCCATTAACATTAACATTTTTGTAGTTCTGTTAAATGTCTTAGCAGTTGCATTGTTGCTGTTAGTTGTTGTATTGTTAGTTTTTGCTGGCTGTTAATCGTTTGGACTTGCTTGTCATGATGGTTGACAGTTGTTCTGGTTGTTGCTGTTGTTCTCGTTTTTGCTAAAGCTTTCTCTTTTCTTTCCCCTGTTGAGCGGGAGAAATTTGCGCGCATTCTGCTGTCACTTTGTTTAGTTGTTTTCTTTTGGCCGTAAGAGTGAGAGATTGGAGGGGAATTTCTCCATGTATATGAACCAATTGCAGTTGTAGTTACTTGTAGTCATTCCTCTTGTCTGCTGTAGGCTTTATCTGTTATGTTTGCGTATATTTTTTTTTTATTTCGACTTTGCTCTACTATTACTAGTGTTAATATGCTATCATGTATCTCGTCATGATATAAATAAATTATGATGGGTATAGGGCAGTGCGATCTCCTGTGGTACGGCCGTGAAGCAATGCCTCACAAGAGACATAGCGCCACCTATTCCATCGACTCTCTCCTGGCTCTCTCCATGCTTCTTTGGGTCTGCATCACAGTTGACACAAACTCGCATATCACAACCCAGTTGTCCAAGATTGCAGCATAGGCGGGACCAAGTTTCCCACCGCAATCGATACACCAAGTGCCCTTTCCAAGTCGTTGCGTAGTGATCCATATAGCTTGCAGACGAACATAGTATGCTCAGCATCCTCCAGTGTTCCACACTCAGAGCAGTTGCCAGAAGCTTCATGACCAAAGCGGTGCAGGTAGCTTCTGAAGCATCCATGGCCGCTTAGCACCTGAGTCAAGTGGAAGTTGACTTGACCGTGCTTCCTACCAGTCCATTCCCCGATGTTCGGGATAAGCCGATGCGTCCAGCGGCCCTTTGGAGACCTATCCCAACGTCGCTGCCACCTCTCTAAGCATTCTTGACGTCCTGCAGTCCGAACAGTTCGTGTTTCGGCGTTGCTGTGGTACCGGGATCGCAGCTGCCGATAAGTAGCAGCTCGCTCTCTGGCCATTTCCATAAACGGGGGTACACCAGCGATGACGAAAGCTGCGTCCTCAGAGATAGTGCGAAATCCACTAATGATGCGGATGGCACTCTTTCTGAACGTTGCCTCCACCCATACTGGTGCCGCGAACAGTGCGATGGATCGCATGGCAGCCGCGATCAGAGATCGTCGCAATTGTTTAGGGCCTCCAATATTCGCCATGAGCCTTGAAAGTAGCCGGTTCATGCCTGCAGCTTTATTGCTCGTCGCTTCCAGGTGCTCTCGAAAGCTGAGCCTTGTATCGATCCATACTCCCAGATACTTAATCGCTCTTTTGGACGAAATAGTTGTGGCAACCAACCGAAATTTTCGCTACTTCTACACGTTTTCGGCTGCTATCAGCACGGCTTCAGTTTTGTGCGGCGCAAGTGCCAGCCCAACTGAGACAACCACTGCTGGACGCGATTGCTTGGTTGCACACACTCTCGGCCTGCATCAGCTCCTTCCTCACGACAAGGACAGCGCGATGTCGTCTGCGAAGCCAACCATGTGCGTGCCCGGTGGGAGGGTTAGTCTCAGGATGCCATCATACTTGGCATTTCCACAGAGAGACAGCCCCACGACCGAACCTTGTGGGACACCTGCCGTCACGACGTACTCCTCTGTACCAGCGCTTGTCTCGTACAATAGCCGCCTGCAGGATAGTTAGCTACGCAACGATATTCAGAAGATATCTCGGCACTTGGAACACTGCCAGAGCCTTGAGAATGCAGTCCAACGAGCCGAGTTAAAGGCATTCTTGATGTCCAGCGTGACCATCAAGCAATACTCCTTGGCTCCTCCCTTCCATCTGGTGCCCGCTATGGCGTGTGAGGCGATCTCCACAACTCTAGTCGCTGCGTCGACTGTCGATCTGGCCTTGCGAAAGCCAAATTGATTTGGCGATAGGTCACCTCCTGCGGCAATAGCGCGCTCCAGCCGGGTGCATATGATTTTTCTCCAACATTTTTTCCCCGCATTGTCAATGAGGCAGATTGGCCGATATGCAGCAGGTTCAGCTGTAGTCGGGAACAGCTCACGGACAAATGCAGTGCATCACATCATCCGGTGGCATAGACGCTTTGTGCGCTGAGAATTTTTTCGTGACCAGTTGATACGCCTTCCCCCATGGGTCGCTCTCCAAAGTCTCACAAAGCTCGATGAAGCATTTACGTTTGCTCGCCTTGATGGCATGTTTAAATACAAACAACACCATCCTCAACATGCTAAATAACGCAGGCATACATATTTTCTTACACCAAGTAAGGAAAGATAGGGGCCTGCGAGTCGTCATCAGGCATCTACACCACACCACGCCCACTGAATGGATCGCCGTAAAGCTCGCTGCCGTCGGCGACAAGGCCAGATTTATTAAAGCCATTAGAAACAAGTTCACAAATTAGCCATATTAACTTGTTTGAAGTTGAAATCGAGCCCAAATCAGATGACTCCCACCTCAAGATCCTTCAGCTTCAAGAAATGGGTCTCCGGCAGTGGCCCAGTTGTCGTGGCCCTGGATGCTTCGTGGCCTCGTCGAGGAGAGTCTGCTTGGCCATCGTCTTGGGAGAGAGCAGTTGCTTGGGCAGCGGATGGAGCATCTGTCTGCTGGAGTACGCAGCCGTCGCCGAGTCTGAAAAATAGAATCTCGCAATGAGGCGACAGCAGGTATACTTACAATGCTGGCAATGGCGGCCCATCCTAAGATTAGGAGGTTTGCTGCCGCCGCTGCTGGCTTTGTGTATTTCGCTGGCGTCTCTGCTTGCATCTGGACTTTTTCTCGGCTGTGTGCGCTGGTTGCGATGCCTGAACAGGCGGATCTTCATCGTCCAGGAGTTGCTCCAAGCGTCTGCTCACCAGCTCTACGCCATAGTCAAGCGTCTAGTTTGCAGTTGCCGGCAACTGCACTGGCTGGCCACGTATGCTGTCCATAATACTGTCTCTGGTGAGTAGTCCTTGTGTAAATTTTCGTCTCAATTGATTGATTTTAATTTCATTAAATCTCGCAGCTGTCGTGTGGGTCCGGTTGTCGCCGCCGCGCTGTGCGAAATCGCGTTCTCGTTTCCTCGTTCGCTTAGCTTCATTATACTCCTCTTGTATGCGGATAAGTGTTGGTAATAAAGGCCGAAACTGTCTTTTCAAAATTTGCTGGTCGTTTGTCTGGTGTAGTTCAGTGCGCAGATGCTCGCCTTGCATCTGCTGCAAATGTGTTGGATTTGTTGTACTTGCATTAAGGGCTGCGCTCAACGGCCTTATGAATTTGTCTAGCTGCTCCGTATATCTGGGCCTTTGCAGGCGTTGCACGACAAGTGGTTCTCTAACCAGCTTTGTCGCTTCTGGGTTTGAATGTGCAGCCAGAGAATTTGCAAATCGTTCGCTGGCCACGTGGAACGCGCCATCACAGCTGGTAAGTATTTCTGATGCATTCATTTTCTGAGTGTCCAAGAAACGTTTAGTAATTTTCTAATGATTTTATTTTGCAGCCGCTGCAAGCTGATTTGGAAATTTGAGGTGAGCGCGCCCCAGATGGACAGAGCATACTTCCATATTGGCATAATGAGTTGCTTAACAAGCAGCAAGCAACGCCCAAGAAGCCAGCCCAATTTAACGGCTCTTGCTCTAGTTTTAACACATAATCTTGTCACGTGTGTGGCCAGCGTTAATTTGCGGTCAAGTGTGACTCCCAGGTACGTGTGTTTAGATTTCATTTTAATTTCATGTCAGTTTATAGTAATTGTTCGTGGGGGCGCTGAAAAGTTCCAAGAGTTTCTCCTTCCCGAAATAAAAACACTCGCGGTTTTTTCTTATAATAAACATGTATTTATTGCACAATTGGGGGGTAGTTAAACCGATGTAAGTGAGACGTAAATTAGAACTAACAATAGAGAAAATGCCGACGGCATTTCGTCGATCTATTGTGCTGAGCCGCGCTCAGCGGTGATGAGTTGTGGGAGAGAGAAGCTGAGAGCACTGGAGATTGAGTGCATTCTTACGCATTGAGCGCATTGCTGGTGAGCGAAAAAGCTTTGAGTGCTTTTCGGTCGGCCCGGGACGGAGGTGTGCCCTCACCTACAATGCGCTCGCATCAACATCTCCCCCTTGCAATATTGGGATTGCAAAAAATATAAAAACTTGGGAGGATACCCGGCAGGACAATATCAGGATAGATAGAGTGGGTGTGTCTTGGAGCGCAACGACGCCGTGCAGACTCCTTCAGCGCCCATGCGAGTGATGGAGAGGCCCCAAGACCCCTGCATCGTGACTCGCTGATGCGGCTTACGGGACAACACGGAACCAACTCGCGCTTCGAAACCGCTGTCCCCATGTGTAGCCCGACCGCCGCGGTAGGGAGTATGCTCACTCCCTTTGCACTGGAAAGTGCCGTCTGGGGGGAGCTAGGCACGGGCCTGGTGCGTGGGTGAGTGGGCCTGTGGAATGCCGGCCTGGGAAACGTTACATGGACGTCCTTTGGTGGTTCTTCTCTGGAGGGTGCGGGTGGTCGCGTCGGCTCCTGGGCTGGCGCGAGGTTGTGCCGGGAGGCACGGAAACCCCAGCTGACAGTCGAGCTGAAAGAGGTCTCGAATGGGGTCCTGTCACAGAGCAATTGTAAAGGTTCGGTCGACGGACAGTCGAGCCGAAGGTGTTGAAACAGATTTTGAGTTGGGGCCCTTCACACAGGCTTGCGTGTAGAGGATCGTTCGACGGACAGTCGAACCGGAGAAGGATCAGAGTGGGGTCCGTCACAGGACCATTCAAAGCTGAAATAGATGTAGAGGAGGTCCTATCACAGGACCATTCTAAGGATTCGTTCGACGGACAGTCGAGCCGAAAAAAACTGAAATAGATTTGGAGGGGGGTCCTGTCGTTGGCGACCCGATCGTAGGAGTTCGATCGACGGACAGTCGAGTCGAAAGGGACGAGATGGAGTTAGAAGTGGATCCCGACACTGGGCCGGTCAGGATCCAACCGAAAATGGTCTCTTGACCAATGAGGGTCCCACAAACGTTCGGACGAGAGCCGCCGAGAAGAACGGATGGAGGATATCTGCGCCTAAAAGCACGTCTATCTGCGAACTCTCATAGAATTTGGGGTCGGCCAGCGGGATGCTTGGCAGATTGTCGAGGGTGGTTTGTGGGACAGAGCATGGGGCAGTTTTCCTGCTAATTGAGGAAGGACGAAAGCCGACGCCTCAATCTGCAGATCTGGTCGTAACGGGGAGCCATTAGGAATTGGCAATGCTTTCGGGGCTGGGCTGCTACAACTTGAGTCAGCCCAGAGACGTGGGCTTGAACGGATGTGTATGGCATCCTCACGCGCTTGAACAATCGTTCAGAATGAATTAGAACTAACAATAGAGAAAATGCCGACGGCATTTCGTCGATCTATTGTGCTGAGCCGCGCTCAGCGGTGATGAGTTGTGGGAGAGAGAAGCTGAGAGCACTGGAGATTGAGTGCATTCTTACGCATTGAGCGCATTGCTGGTGAGCGAAAAAGCTTTGAGTGCTTTTCGGTCGGCGGGACGGAGGTGTGCCCCTCACCTACAATGCGCTCGCATCAACATTCTCCCCCCTTGCAATATTGGGATTGCAAAAAATATAAAACTTGGGAGGATACCCGGCAGGACAATATCAGGATAGATAGAGTGGGTGTGTCTTGGAGCGCAACGACGCCGTGCAGACTCCTTCAGCGCCCATGCGAGTGATGGAGAGGCCCAAGACCCCTGGCATCGACTCGCTGATGCGGCTTACGGGACAACACGGAACCAACTCGCGCTTCGAAAACCGCTGTCCCCATGTGTAGCCCGACCGCCGCGGTAGGGAGTATGCTCACTCCTTTGCACTGGGAAAGTGCCGTCTGGGGGAGCTAGGCACGGGCCTGGTGCGTGGGTGAGTGGGCCTGTGGATGCCGGCTGGGAAACGTTGACATGGGACGTCTTTGGTGGTTCTTCTCTGGAGGGTGCCGGGTGGTCGCGTCGGCTCCTGGGCTGGCGCGAGGTTTGTGCCGGGAGGCACGGAACCCCCAGCTGAAAGTCGAGCTGAAAGAGTCTCGAATGGGGGGTCCTGTCACAGGACCATTGTAAAGGTTCGGTCGACGGACAGTCGAGCCGAAGGTGTTGAAACAGATTTGAGTTGGGGCCTAACACAGGCTTGCGTGTAGAGGATCGTTCGACGGACAGTCGAACCGGAGAAGGATCAGAGTGGGGTCCCGTCACAGGACCATTCAAAGCTGAAATAGATGTAGAGGAGGGTCCTATCAAAGGACCATTCTTAAGGATTCCGTCGACGGACAGTCGAGCCGAAAAAACTGAAATAGATTTGGAGGGGGGTCCTGTCACAGGACCGATCGTAGGAGTTCGATCGACGGACAGTCGAGTCGAAAGGGACGAGATGGAGTTAGAAGTGGATCCCGACACTGGGCCGGTCAGGATCCAACCGAAAATGGTCTCTTGACCAATGAGGGTCCCACAAACGTTCGGACGAGAGCCGCCGAGAAGAACGGATGGGATTATATCTGCGCCTAAAAGCACGTCTATCTGCGAACTCTCATAGAATTTGGGGTCGGCCAGCGGGATGCTTGGCAGATTGTCGAGGGTGGTTTGTGGGACAGAGCATGGGGGCAGTTTTCCTGCTAATTGAGGAAAGACGAAAGCCGACGCCTCAATCTGCAGATCTGGTCGTAACGGGGAGCCAATTAGGAATTGGCAATGCTTTCGGGGCTGGGCTGCTTGAGTCAGCCCAGAGACGTGGGCTTGAACGGATGTGTATGGCATCCTCACGCGCTTGAACAATCGTTCAGAAATGAAGGTGGCCCTCAGATCAGAATCGATCAGAGCCCCGAGCTGTGTGCCGAACGCCGTGATGGCAGATGTGTACAACAGCTGTACTCAGCAGAACACCTTGTGTGTTAACTGCCAGGAAAGATTGAACATTAGCTGACTGGGAAGGAGTGGACTGTATATTAGGAGTGGGATTAGTGACTGTCGGCATCGGGTTGCCTCGATGCAAGAGTGTATGATGACGACCCTTGCACGTAAAACAGCTGTGCGCACTTGTGCAGTCGGCCCGGACATGGCCTCGTGCGAAACAGTTCAAGCAAAGCTTCTGTCGCTTGATATGGTTGACCCTTTCATTGACACCCATCTGGAGGAAGCGAGGGCACAATCGAATCGGATGATTCTCCCGGGAACAGAAATTGCAGGTCTGGGTCTTAATGCTCACCCTACTCTCAAAAGAGTTGACCTGCCTGGAGACGGGGGCCTTCTTGGGTGAGGCTCTTGGAACCGTCGGAGCGTTCGTGCCGGATGACACTTCCGCTATCGCTTCTAGGGTGCGATGCCGCTCTAGAAGAAAAGCGTTCATGTCAACCCACGTTGGATTATCGCTCTTGTTTTGGATTGACTGTTCCCAAAGAGAAAGGGTCAACTTGGGGAGCCTCGAAGAACACAAGAAAACCAGGATGCAATCCCAATTCTCTGTGTCGATTTTCGAGTGCTCTAAGGCTGTCAGACACCCTTGAATGGTGCTCTGCAACTCCTGAATAGAGGAACCCGACTCTTGCCCAATGGCGGGCAAATTGAACAAAATTCTCAGCTGACTGTTTACGAGCAACCGGTTGTTCTCGAAACGCTCAGTCAAGCTGGACCACGCCGACTGGAACCCTTCATTTGTCAAAGGAGGTTTTGACACAATGGCATGGGCTTCACTGCTGGTCTTGGAGTTGAGATAGAAAAGTTTCTCAACTTCCGACAGTCTCGGGTTCTGTATATAGAGGGCTGTGAATAAATCCCGGAAGGTGGGCCAGCGAGTGTAATCGCCTCCGAAAACTTCGGTGTCGCACGGAGGTAATCGACACCCTGTGGGCATGGATTGCACAGCTTGTGGTTGTAAGGGTGTACGGGGGGTGAGCGCCTGGGATGCGTTGGCTATTTGCTCACCTAACAGAGCTGCACACTGCTCGTAGGCAGCATAGCAGTACTCGTACTTGGCCTGAACAGTAGGGAGCTCTCTTTCTGTGGTCATCTCCTCAGACATGACGCAAGAGCAAGCCTCATACTCATTCTCGACCCTTTTCCCATAAGGAACGCATCTGGTCCCTTCGGACTTGGCACGTATATAGGGATGGGCAATCAGCCGAAAGATTGTTGACTCTCGCCGCAAAGTGACTGATACGATCAGTCGCGGCGATGAATTTCGTCAACGATGTGTTTACTTTGTTTTGTGCCATCTTGTGGTTCGGGACGGAAGGAAACGTAGCAACTAGTAGAAAATATACCAAAAAATACTAGAAAAATACCACAGACTGCGCTGAGGTATTTTACACCCAAATGGGTACGGACTGCGGACACAGGCAACGAACGCAAAGGGGGCGGGGGAAGTTTCCCGCGACAATCAAGCAAATGATTGTCGAAAACAAGAACAAAAAAAAGGACGGAAAAATACCACAAAAACACAATATGCTGGAAAAAACACAAATGTGGTTAAAGATGCGCTGGATGGAACAAATAATAAATAAATTGTCACAAAAAAAAAACAAAAAATTATTTATATATTTGTATATGGATATGTGTTGGAAGGAGAAGTGTATTTATACGTAGGTGTGTATATATGTGTGTTTGTGTATGTCTATGTGTGTGGGTCACTGGCTGGAGTAAAGCCTATACACCGACACTGGAGCTGGGAGTTGCTCTTAAAATACACACACTAAATATATCACTTGGAAAAGACAAATCAAGGAAAGGGTAGGGTATGTCGAGTGCGACTACCGCTGCCCTGCCAATCTATTACTTCACTCGCAGAAGTACTTGCAGTATGTACGTATGTATGTTTGTATGTCTGCACTGCGCTGTCAAACGTTTGAGCAGACGAAGTGCACGTATGTTTGTATTCGGAGAGAGAGAGCAAGTGCTGCTGCAAGCCGGTGCGCTTGCGAACAAGAGAGAGTGCACAAAGGTATGTGCGTGTGTGAAGAGAGAGCGAGAGCAAGCGCGGCTGCAAGCCGGAGCGCTTGCGGACAAGAGAGAGTGCACAAAGTATGTGTGTATGTATGTATGTCGGCGATTATCGCGACATACAAAACATAAAACGGACAAGAATTAAAAGCAATACGAAATGCTTGTACACACAGCTTGGATTTAAATTATTATGTATGTTTATATATGTATGTATGGAATGTACAATATATAATATTTGCACTTTAGTAGCTCTCTTAATAATTTACACTTTTCACTAATATGCACTTGCACTTACAAAAAATAAACACACATGCATACATACGTACGCGATTGGCAGAAAAAACAGATATAATAACTTATTATATATGTATATAGGATAAAACCATAGAAAAGGTCGTCCGAAGAAAAAAAAGAAGGCAATTTGGCAAAAGATATTGGAAACTTTTGCGCGATATTGCGGAACTCAAAGGGGCGGACGACCGGGAAGAAGGAATAGGAAAGAAGAAAAAACTTGGTACTTATCTGCGGAGTATGCTGGAATACCGATGATAAGTTATGAAGATCCGGCTCGAAGGACCAAATGTTCGTGGGGGCGCTGAAAAGTTCCAAGAGTTTCTCCTTCCCGAAATAAAAACACTCGCGGTTTTTTCTTATAATAAACATGTATTTATTGCAAACTTTTCGGGTTGTTGATAACGCACAATTGGGGGGTAATTAAACCGATGTAAGTGAGACGTAAATTAGAACTAACAATAGAGAAAATGCCGACGGCATTTCGTCGATCTATTGTGCTGAGCCGCGCTCAGCGGTGATGAGTTGTGGGAGAGAGAAGCTGAGAGCACTGGAGCTTGAGTGCATTCTTACGCATTGAGCGCACTGCTGGTGAGCGAAAAAGCTTTGAGTGCTTTTCGGTCGGCGGGACGGAGGTGTGCCCCTCACCTACAATGCGCTCGCATCAACAGTAATCATTCTTGTCCTTTCTCGTTCATTCAGATCACGCAGCGTATATATATCACATGCGCTGTCTTTGTCGCATTGATCTTGAAGCACCATTTCTTAGACCATTTTACGAAGTGGTGCAAGTACTGTTGGGTCTCGCTTATCGCATTGGCCGGATGATCAGCAGAGCACATGATGACTATGTCATCCCGCATATGTTGACAACAGCATCGACCTTTCATTCGGCTGAAGATGGCGACGATTTTGCGTGAGTAGTGGCAGTGGCATGTCAGAGGAGTAAATTGTATTCAAAATTGGGCCCAAGACGCTGCCCTGTGGGACACCAGCTGATATGCAGCCGACTCTGGATGTTACTCCATCATTGCATTTGACTGCAAAAGTGCGATCAGACAGGTAACTTTCAATGATTTTATATAAATTTAGTGCAGAATTTTAAAAATTTTTACTCAACAGACCCTCATGCCATACTCTATCGAACGCTTCCGATATGTCAATGTAGATGGCCGAGCAGTATTGTCGTTCTTCGTAGGCCCTTAATATATGCTGAGTAACTCTGGCCAACTGGTGCTCCGTGCCGTGCTCGCGACGAAAGCCAATTTGGTGGCTGGGCACAGCAGTTGCAAAATCCTTGTGCTCAAACAGGCGCTTGAGCAGGAGTTTCTCGAGGAGTTTGCAAGGCCAGATATCAGGCTGATTGGTCTGTAAGATGCCACATCTTCTGGAGATTTACCTGGTTTGAGACACATAGTGATCTCGGCCGTATTTCCAACATTTAGGGAAATAACCTATACGCAAAATGGAATTATATATGAGTATCAAAATATAATAGAGCCTTCAGCGGCAGTAATTTTATTAATTTGTTCTCGATTTTGTCGTATCCAGGTGCTTTGGCTGGCTGCAGTGCATCAATTTCCATCTTTATTTCCGTCAATGTTACTGGCTTGAAGTTTAGTTCATGGCCTTGTTGCAATTGCTGGTGTCGCTTACACCAATCCTCTTTGATGGCTGCGCGGTCTTCCTCCGTGTTTGAGAGAGCTGAAGTAAATCTGTCTTCCAGCTGGGAGACAAATACTTTAGCTTTCTCATCTGTAGTTTTTGTCCACATGATTTTGTCAGTAACATTGCCGGCCGTGTCAATAGAGATTTTTGAGTACTTTAAGGGGTGATTTGTTTGCGGCTGCTTTTTTATCTTGTTTGTCAGTTTCCACAATTGTCTGGCCTCCGGCGTGTGCGTCAAGAGTAAGTAGCGTTTGCATCGTTTTTTGTCGTTCAATAGTTCTCTAGTTTCGTCATCTAATACTAGGTTATGCTGCTGTCTCTGACGGTTTTGCTGTTTTGCTCGCGACGTCGCGGCAGCTGCAGCTATTTGTATATTGGTGAGTAATATGTTTACAGCATCGTCGATGTCCGTGGCCACGTTAATCTGTGTTGTCAAGTGAATGGAGTTTTCAAGAGACAACTGAAAGCATCTGATATCAGCGCCTCTGGCCAGTAGTCTGGAATTTACTCTGTGACAGCGCAAATTTGCATTTACACTATCACAGAGTTCAATCATAAACGGCAAATGGTCAGAGCTCAGTTCAGTGCTGGACGAGATGTTTATGACGTTGCCATCAATGCCACTGGTGATGGCAAAGTCAATGGCCGACGGACGCTTCCTGCGATCATGCAGATAGTGAGTGGCACCACCGGTGGCCAGGACATTGTACCTGCGGCTTGCATGGATAGCCTCGTACAAATGCCCTACCCCTCTGGCACGCACGTGGATTTCCCCACCGTGAATGCTTAGCATTCCAGTCACCGCATAAGAGGAAGCTGGCCGCTGTATCGCCAGGTAAATTTTCAAAATGTTTAAAGAGTTTCGTGAAATCTTCTTTACTCCCTTTAAACGCCGGTGGGCAATATGCTGTTGCTATTATAATTGAATGTTTAAAGAGTTTCGTGAAATGTTCTTTACTCCATTTAAACGCCGGTGGCAATATGCTGTTGCTATTATAATTGATTCTTTTTTGTTTGCAGCTTTCAATAGAATGGGTGCGCATTGGATCGAATCTTCATTTATTGGCTGCAGTGCCGAATGACTGATGCCAGAACGTACCATGAGGGCAGCACTTCCTTTGCGGTGTGTGTTCGGATTGACGGCAAAGTATGTTACAAATCCCGGCAATTCGAACACACTGTCGTTGATTGGCGCTCGTATTTCTGTAAGTAGCATTATATCTATTGAGTTTCGTCTGATGTAAATTTCTAATTCGTTTATTTTTATTCTTCACACCACAGGCATTCCAAAAGGCGATCTTGAGGGTGTCATGGCTATCTGGATCTGGCAGCACTCCTGAAATTGAGCCTGGGCCAGAGTCCAGATTTGGATAAGCTGCAGCATCATCTATGCGATTAGGCATTATAAATTCGTTCATTGGCTGATGCGCACTCGACGTCCATAATAAAGTCATGGTTTGAATTAATTTTTTGTAAATTGTTTTTAATTAATTATTTTCCTTGCATGTGCAGGAACGCATTAAACACATTAAATAGCGAGTCAATTCGATCGTTTAGCTTTTTAAACATAGTTTTTGCCATGATCTGCTGGTGATTTTGCTGCTGCTGTAGTTGCTGTTTCTGCTGTTCCTGCTGCTGTTGTTGCTGCTGCTGTAGTTGCTGTTTCTGCAGCTGTTGACGCTGATTTTGCTGCTGTTGTTGCTGCTTTTGCTGTTGTTGCCGTTGCTGCTGCTGTTTCTGCTGCTGCGCCTGTGCTGTTGCTGTTTCTGTTGCCTGTGCTGCACTTGGTTACGCCTTAGCGCTGCTGGCTTGAGTGGGCTCGCTGCTTTACAACATCGTCATCCACTTCATCAGGCACCCGTGCACCTGGCGCAGCCGCTGCTGCCATCCGCTGTTGCTGCTGGTCGTTATCCAGATGATACTGTGCTGTTTGCAGACTTTTGTGTTGATTGTGTTGACAAATGTCTGTCGTTTCGTACAACAGCGCTGTACGAAAGGACTCCGTCATATTTTGCTGGGCATTTTGTTGTCGGTAAGCAGTATCGATTTGCGTTTAAAAAATTTTCAGGTTTGTTTGCTGTGTGCTGGTCAGTTGCTGTTTGTTTGATGGGTGTGTTTTTGTGGCCTTGTTTGTTTTAAATTTGTTTGTTAGTAGTTTTGCGCGCGTGCCGCATTGTACGTTGGACAACCCTTGTAGCTGCTAATGTGCACGCCTTTGCAATTTGCACATGTTGGATTATCGCTTCTCGGCTTTGTACAGGTAGTTGACGGGTGGCTACCTGCACATTTCATGCAGACAAAGGGGCGTCTGCAGTAATTTTTCGTATGACCAAATGCCTGGCATCTATGGCATTGCGCTGGGTCAATTGGTTTGGATTGGCGTTCGACCGAAACCGTCTGGTAGCCCAGCTCCTTCAGTTTGAGTATATCCTCGAGTGTACCGTCTGGTTTTGGTTCGATTTCAATTTCAAATATATGCAGTGGCCTGCCCGTGAAGCGATGCCTTATGCATCTTATATATCTCGCTTTATAGCCCACCTCAATGAGCCTGGCTGCCAGCCAGTCATTGGGTGTGCTGTGATGGATTTGGCGGATAATGATGCGAAAACCTTTTTCGTTTCTTCGCTGGTGTGTGAATAGCTGTGTTTCATTTTCATTTAAAATTTGCAGTACAGCATTATAGGACTTGATGTCTTTGCATAGTAAGCGGACACCATCGCCGGGCATGGTACATTACATTTACCCACAGATGGGTTTTTCGTCAGACTTTCAAGTATTGGCATGATCTGCGGCACTATCGGCAGAATTAGCGGTGGAATGTTTGTCGCTTTATCATTTGCTATTTTAGCTAATTGGGGTTTGGTTTGCTTAGCAACATTTGTATTTTGTTGCCAACGTTGCGGTAGGTCAGAATCATGTAGTTGCTGCTGTTGCTGTCGATCTTGCTTAGCAACATTTTCATTTTGTTGCCGTAGGTCAGTTTTCTGTTTCTGTTGCTGTTGCTCTTGAGTATCCAAATTTGGTGGGCTATTTTGTTTTGCGAAGGGATGTGAATTGCAGTTTTCTTTTTCCTTTTCTCTAAATGCAAATTAGCAGCAAAGTTGCTTTTGAAGACGGGGGTAGGAAAAGCTAACAAAGATTTATTGAATTCAGGGTCAGAGGCATCCATATCAGAGGATTTTTCTTTTTATTGGCGTCAAAGGTGAGTCTGCATTTTGTTTAGTTAATGGTAGTTCGTTGGGTAGCAAAGGTGGGACCTTGCTTAACCAAGAATTTATTATGTCAGCTTTGATTTGGTTCTTCTCAGTGGTGTCGCGAGTATCGTAAGCCCTGTTGCTTGCATTAACATTAACATTTGTAGTTTCTGTTAAAGTCTTAGCAGTTGCATTGTTGCGGTTAGTTGTTGTATCTGTTAGTTTTTGCTGGCTGTTAATCGTTTGGATTTGCTTGTCATGATGGTTGACAGTTGTTCTGGTTGTTGCTGTTGTTCTCGTTTTTGCTAAGCTTTCTCTTTCTTTTCCCCTTTGAGCGGTAGAAATTTGCGCGCATTCTGCTGTCATTTTGTTAGGTGTTATGAACAATTGCAGTTGTAGTTACTGTAGTCATTCCCTCCTTGTCTGCTGTGTATGTGTATGGCTTTTCTGTTAAGTTTGCGTGTGTACGTGTATGTGTGAGCGAAGGGGAAATTAACGTGTCGTCATGCACAGTTGCAGTTTCTGACATTGATTGTGCCTTCAATTTCCTCCTCTTGCTTGTCTTGGATAATGGATCTGGGGTGCCGCTGCTCATGCTTGAGCCCCCGTATAGCAAGCATTATGGACATGTCGGAGGTCGATGGGGATAATAGTGATACAAAGTATTCACCACTTTGAGCCTTTGTGAGATTAGTATTTCCCGCCTGAGGTCACCCTTGAGATGTTCTCATTTATAATGGCTGGAGCTGTCTGTTCCTCCTTTGTCCGTTTGTCCATGAATTGGTTAAACTCCTTGATGAAATCATGGTCTGCTTTGGAGTTCCAATCCTTGTCGATAGCCGCCATGATTTTTCTCTTGAGAATTTTCCCACTTACACTTTATTAGTATTGGTTTTTATTTGGCAATTTTTATTTGTTTAATTGTGTTCACACGCTCACTTAGTGACTTTTATTTTCACAAATCAATTTGTTTAATTTTTTATCACTTTGTAAATTTTTTCACTTGGTGAATTTTTATTTAATTTCTCAATTTATATATTGGTTTCACATTCATTGGTTTTTTTATTTTCTCTCACTTTTCTCAGTTTAATTTAATTTAATTTGTTTAAATTTAATCGCTGTATAAAGTGTAGAATTCCATATAAATGAGAAGACTTTTTTTTCGATTCAAATGATGTTCGGCGCGTCGGCGCACGACTCGCCTCCAGCAACGGAAACCGGCTACTCTGACAGCACTCTTGCAATTGAGCCTGGGCCAGAGTCCAGATTTGGATAAAATGCAGCGTCATCTATGTCATTAAACATTATAGAACTGCTCATTTGCTAATGCGCAACGTCCATATTAAAGTCGTTTATTTGCGAGTCACCATTGTAAACATGGTTTGAATTTGTTTTGCTTATACTGTTTCTTATCTTGTCCTTTCCTTGCATGTGGAGAAATGCGTTAAACACGTTGAACAGTGAGTCAATTCTGTCGTTCATTTTCTTGAACATAGTAGCTGCTGTTCCTGCTGCTGTTGACGCTGTTTCTGCTGCTGTTGTTGCTGCTATTGCTGTTGTTGCCGTTGCTGCTGCTGGTGCTGCTGCCGGTGCTGTTGCTGTGCTTGCTTCCGACTTTGCCGCTGCTGACTTAAGTGGACTCCCTGTTTCGCAACATTGTCATCATCCTCATCGGACACCAGTGCGCCTGACGCAGCCGATGCTGCCATCCGCTGTTGCTGCTGGTCGCTGCGCAGCTTCTGCTGGAATTTTGCCAGGTGCATTTGTGCTGGATTTCGATGCATTGTTGTGCTACCCAAACGATCATGTGCTGACTGCTTACATGGTCATGATTTGAGTTGGTGTTTGCGTTAACAGGAGGGAGGATTTGGCGATCATTTCGTACAACAGCGCTGTACGAAAGGATTCGGTCATTATTTGCTGCCGGCTGGTGGGCATTTTGTTATCTGTATGCTGAATCAATTTGTGAGTTAAATGTTTCTAAATTTGTTTGCTGTCTGCTGGTCGTTGGCTGTTGCTGTTGATTTTGTGCTATATTATTTGTTTGGGTGAATTGTTGAATTTTGGTGGGCAATCTTGCTGCTGAAGGGGTGAGAATTACAATTTTCTTTTTCGTTTTTCCATATGCAATTGTGTAGCAAAATGGCCTTGAAAAACTGGAGTTGGGAAGGCTAAGAGAGATTTGTCTATGTCAGGGGCATACATGTCGGTGCATTTTCTTTTTATTGGCGTTATATGTAAATTTGGGTTTCGTACAATTGTGTTTGACAGTTTTAGCTACTGTCTTGTTGCCATGAGCGTGTGAGTGTGTGTATGGAGGGAATTTCCTAGCGTTATGCACAACTACAGTTTCTGTTACTGTTTGTGCTGCCGTCGTTCTCTCCTTTTCATGTGTATGTGTATTTGCCTTAACAGTTGTTGTTAAGTCTGTCATACTTTCTACTGTTCTTTTAGAGAGGTTTTGTGTCTGTGTATTTGCGTGCATGTAGGGAAATTTGTGAAGATCTGTATGCGTTAGTGATAGCTGTTAGCGCTGTTGCTCTTTTTTCTATACCTTTGTGTGTGTGAGTGTGTGTGTAGGTGTATAGTGGGGAAATGGTTTTTTTTTGTATTGGCTCTGTAGGCGGATCAAGAGGCTCTGGCTCTGGGGTGCCGCTGCTGTGTGAGCCTCCGTAAAGTACATTGGACATGTTCGAGTTGGTTTGAGATAACAGGGAAACAATGTACTCACCACTTGGCGCCTTTGTCAGAATTTTTAGATACGGCACCTTACTGTTTTGGTTTCCATTATGGTTTCTATCGCTGGCCACATCCTTATGGCTGGAGATTCGTCAGAGAGGATGACATGATTAATTCACTTGATCGTTTTTTTTTTGCTTTAGAGTTTTTTGCTTTTGTTTTAATTTTTCCAATTTAATTTGCTAAATTGGATTCACTTAGACTTTTCTTTTTATTTCCTCTTAAATACATAGTTTATTTTATGTTTTCTATTTTTCGTTTAATTATTTCCACTTGATTTGTTTATTTAAATTGCGTTGATTTTTATTTGCATTTGTTGTAGGCCGAAATTTTATTCAGTGCCCAAATTCACTTGAAAAAAAAAAAAAATGAAAAAGACTTTTTTTTTAGGAGCGACGGACATCGGCTACTGAGTTGCTTCTGACTGGCGTGACATTACCACTGAAAAAAAAGAAAAAATTCTACTGGCGGACATTACCATCTGAAAAAAAAAGAAATGCTCAGTTTCACTAATAAAAAAAGAAATATAAAAAAAAGCAGTGCCTTCAAAAGTGAAAAACTCCCTCAATACAATGAACCATGACTTAATGCCGTCCAACGCGAGTGTAGTGTCTTTATATGACTCCGATGGCACCACCTGCCCGCTGATCCACTCCCCTCCTGACATGGATGTGCCCAGCTCTGACGACGAGTACTTTTTAGATATACTCTCACCAAATCAAACCGTCCTACTCCGAGAAGCACAATCCTCCAGAAACCAACGCAAACACCGGAAAATCTCCCACCCAAATCCAACTCAACGACAAGTGCCATCATTAAAGGCATACACATTCAACACCAACAACAACCTGATGCAAATGCTCAATTAGTCCAGCAACAAAAACTAACCAACATGGCGGCCCCAGTCGACACCTCCTTTGGCAACATTAAGCCAGATAAGAACAAAAACAACCATCAGGCAGCCACTTCCAAAACACAACTACAAAAACAGACGCCAAATCTCGCGCCATTATTAACACATACACCGAAGCGCAGCTTAATGCATACCATTGCAAACATGCAAGTGACGGAACCAGTGGCTCTCAAACTGCCAACAAAGTCATCCCTATGATTGACAACTGCTCTTAGACAGCAGAAGCAACGCCGACCCACTAACTGCCTCTGACCTCATGACACCATCCAAGCGCAAACGCGTCGATCTTGACTCCAGCGATGACCCAATTAGCCTGTTTGAGTTAATAACAACACCAGCATTTAAAAGTGACACAGCCAAAGAGACTCCCAAACACTGACCGAAAGCCAGCAAAACATACAACAGTTCCAACAAAGATCCATTGACCACCCGTACAAACGGAATTCTGATCGCAATGTTGGTGAAATAGTACCTCCACTGTTCATACCAAAAGTTGACGCCATTCTTCCTCTCTTGGAAAAAGTACAAAATACGCCAGGCATAGGCTGCTATGTTATCAAGTGCGCATCCAACGGAGTCCGCATCATAAGCAGCTGCTTAAGTACAAACAACACCATCCTCAACATGCTAAATGACGCAGGCATACATCTTTTCTCATACCAAATGAGAAAAGATAGGGGCCTGCGAGACGTCATCAGGCATCTACACCACGCCCACTGAATGGATCGCCGTAAAGCTCGCTGCCGTCGGCGACAAAGCCAGATTTATTAAAGCCATTAGAAACAAGTTCACAAATCAGCCATATAACTTGTTTGACGTTGAAATCGAGCCCAAATTAGATGGCTCCCACCTCAAGATCCTTAAGCTTCAAGAAATGGGTCTCCGGCAGTGGCCCAGTGGTCGTCGCCCTGGATGCTTCGTGGCCTCGCCGTGAGTTGCCGGCCGTCGAGAAGTCTGCTTGGCCATCGTCTTGGGAGAGAGCAGTTGTTTGGGCAGCGGATGGAGCATCTGTCTGCTGGAGTACGCAGCCGTCGCCGAGTCTGAAAAATAGAATCTCGCAATGAGGCGACAGCAGGTATACTTACAATGCTGGCAATGGCGGCCCATCCTAAGATTAGGAGGAGGTTTGCTGCCGTCGCTGCTGGGTTTTGTGTATTTCGCTGGCGTCTCTGCTTGCATCTGGACTTTTTCTCGGCTGTGTGCGCTGGTTGCGATGCCTGAGCAGGCGGATCTTCATCGTCCAGGAGTTGCTCCAAGCGTCTGCTCACCAGCTCCAGGCCATAGTCAAGCGTCTCGTTTGCAGTTGCCGGCACCAAAAGAGGACGTGTCACCACGTGATGGGTAAGTGGATATTGCAGCTGTGAATTTGCATGCCGCAATGGTGGCGAATCTTCAATACAGATGATTGGTATTAGTTGCTGTTCAGTCTGTAGCTCATCAATTGTTTGCATTGTGCATTCAAGATGCGCCATATGCTCGTTCATGGTGATGTCAGGTACTATAATATTTTTAATTTCAGGTGGCTGCCCTCTGATGTTATCCAGCGCCTCGCATCTGGCGAGGAGGCCATCTCTAAATCGTTTACGGAGAGTATTTATGGTCGATTCGCAGAATCGTTCTGGCAGCTTGCTGCGCAGATTTGGCTGCTCCTCAACTGTGATGTCTGGCAGTACCAGTTTCAACGACTGATTCATTTACTCTCCTAACTATGTTCTAGTTAGTTTAACACGTACGGCCGATGGACCAGCATCGCCGGTCCGAGAATAAAGTGAAAAAGTGTGAAACAAAAGAAATAAATAATACATATATTCATTGGGAACGGGAGTGACTTCTGGGTTAATACATTGGCGACGAGGTAAAACTAAAAAAAAAACAAAAGCAATAGCCAATATTTAAATTAAATACATATGTATGTATGCAAGACGTAATTTCGTGATATTCCGGTACTTGGTACAAATGTATGTGTCGTTTTATTTTTCTTTCTTCTTGTGTTCTACTTGTTCTTCTGCTCTTATTGTGCCCTACCACTGCCAGCATACGGTAAATTCTCACTTTAAGAGTGGTAAGCTAAACGATGATGTATAAAAAAAAAAATTATAGTGAGCGGAAGACCAACATCTAATGAAGAGAGAGTGCAAAGAAAGTGTTGATCACAATTCAAAATAACATAAGCCTAATTGAGAGAGTGACTGAGTAACAGTTGGTTGCAAGTCAAGATCTGTTTGTATAAAGGCAGTTAGCCTTGTAATAAGCTGACATAGTCAGAGGCAGTTTGCCGCGAAAAATGAATAAATGGAATTTTGGTTTTCGTTTCATTTGCTGAATTTGCAGAAAAAGGGAAATGAGTGAAAATATAATCAAACCTTTCCTGTGTGAAACCATTGAAAACTCACTGTTACGAAACGAGTGGGAAAAATGGTTTCGCGCATTTCAAATATATATCGATGCTGAAGAAATTGAAACACCTACCAGGAAACGAAATAAATTGCTTCACTTGGGAGGCGTGCAATTGCAAACGGTTGCTTTCTCCTTACCAGATGCTCTGGTAGGCCCGGATAATAACAAAGAAGTCGACGTATTCTTGGTGCTGGTGAAAAAGCTAAATGATTATTTCTCACCGAAACAAAATTCAACCTTCGAACGGCATATGTTTAGGAACATTTCACCTTTTGAAGGTGAGAGTTTTGCAAAATTTTCGATTCGGCTACGTCAGCAAATGCAGAAATGCAATTTCGGCTTCACTAAAGCCAAAATTGAATAGATCTGTTTAAAAGATAAAATCATGGACTCCTGACTTCGCTGGAACTGAAGAAAAAGCTACTGGAGAAAAAGCATACCTTGACTGAAGTGATCGAAGCTTGTAGAGTAGAGGAAGAAATTATTAAGCAATCACAATCAATGATTTCTAAGGCGAAAAAAGAAACAATAAATAAAATATCATTCCGGAAACCAAGCAAGGGTACAGAATGCGGTAGATGTGGTCGAATGGGTCACTCTGACGATAACTTGACCTGCCCGGCGCGACAAGTTAAATGCAACAAATAAAATTTGAATAGATGTTTATTGATTCATCAGCACGATTCAGGTGACAGAAGAGAACAAAAATGCTTTTGTTAACTTCTGAATGGTCGAATTGATTTTTATCACAGGTAGATTGCCAAAATGATCCATGAATCACATTATTCTTGAATTGAATATATACACACATTAACCTAGATAAAGAAGCAAGTCAGAATGAAATTAAAGTTTTCAATCTGATAAAAGTAAGATCATAGCGAAAGTGTTATGTCAAACCAAAATCGAATGCAAACTAGTCTTAATATTCCAATAAAGGTCAAAATTCTTTGCATTTTAAATTATCATTAGTTCATAAATGTCATCATCTAGCTAATAATAATTGTTAAAGAGTTAGAATATTTTGAATATACGTAAAAACAGAGACCCTAACTTTTACTCTGTGATATGAACTTTTTTTTATACGTAATCTTTTCGCCACGCCCATCACTTTGGCTGATATCTACTTTGCAGCTTTATAAATCATTAATAGTTTCTTATTTCAAAACTATTTCAAGTAATTGTTAAAAGCTGTAAAGTTAACCCCGATTATAACAAGTTGTCATTTAAATTTTTTCAAGATTCAATTTATCACAAAACTCATAAATTTACACTAAAAATGTTAGTCAAATGCAAATATGTTTGCTCTCACTTAGACCAAACATATCAACGCATATTTTTAAATAACATTTTGTGGTCGAAAATAAAATAAACTCTTAGTATTATTTAATGAAAAACGGCAGTTGCTCACAAGCAATGTTGAGGTCTAAGGGGTTAAGGAATGCGCTACGAATATGTTCGCTTCATCAAAGGAAGACGACTTCCATAAAGACAGTATATTATTGAAGTAATTTAATACAAATATTCTGCATTATATATTATGTTGGCTCTCCACAAAAATACAAATACTCACTTACTGTGTGTTGGGAGCTTATTCCAATTACCGCCATAAACGCTCATTACATATTTGAATTTCAAGATCAAAATTAATGGCATAACTTTAGCGAGTTGCGATATCTATGTAAATTTTGTGGAATGAGGGTCACGCCAAATACTATTTAGACTGATGCATAGCATCAGTTTCAGTCACTAGGAAAGTGACATGGGTCTCATTCAATTGCTTTTTCTGACAACACTGTGGTTGGTTGTTGTCAAGGCGCGACTCAATTGTAAGCTACTGAAAACGAGTTACTTTTCATAATTACATTGAATCTTCCACAGCTCGACAGCCGAGTGGGTACACACCCAGCCGCATTGTAGGTGGCTCGGATGTGCCAGTCGGAGAATTTGTGCCCTACCAGGTCTCGATGCAGTATTCAACACGTGGTGGTTACACGCATTTCTGTGGCGGTTCCATAATTGCATCCGATCGCATATTGACAGCAGCTCATTGCTGTGAGGGACTCAATGCTTCACGGATGTCGGTGGTGGCGGGTATTAGAAATCTGGATGAGCGGGGCGGACAGCGGTCTCAAGTGGTGTCCTATGTCATACATCCGAACTACAAAGAGCTGGAAACGAGCGATATTGCTGTTTTAACAATACAACCACCGCTGGTCTTTAATAATGTTTCTGTGGGTCTTATAGCATTCAATGATAAACAGTTTGTGGGCGGTGGTGTTCCAGTTACTCTGACGGTTGGGGCTTAAGATTGCCTGTACCATTCCCATTCTTCGACAATGTCAATTATCCAAATACATTGCAGCGCATGAGCTATCACACAATTTTCAAATGATCTGTGTAGAGCAAGTGGCATGGATAGCGTCACAGAAACTGAGATTTGTGCACGGGGACCGTTTAGAGGGGCTTGTTCGGTGAGTAAATACATTAAAACTTTAGACGGATCGTCTAACATCATTGCGATATTTCTAGGGTGACTCTGGAGGCCCCTTAGTACGAAACGACAACGGAGAAATTAAGCAAGTGGGTGTGGTCTCCTATGGATTGGTGGTTTGCGGTCTCTTTGTCTCGCCCGATGTCTACACGAGAGTTTCAACCTTTAGCGATTGGCTGCAAGAACGTGTTGATGCTTAAAAGTCTGATACTCTGAATATAACATAATCTATTCATTCACATATTGAATTACACGTTAAACTAATTTACAAGCAGAAGATCACAAACTTATATGAGCGATTAAAAGTTATAACATTAAAAACAACGTTCCATTTATGATTCTGCGGCAGGCGGAGCTTCTTCGGTGGCTTCTGCAGCGGGCTCTTCGGCAGCTGCTGGCGGCTCTGCGTTTTCAGCTGGAGGTTCTGGTGCTACCGCTTCTTCAGTTGGCGGAGGTTGCTCTGCGGATGTTTCAACCTCAGTAGGAGGTTGTGTCTCATGAGATTCTTCAATCGTGACAGTTTCTATGGGAGCTTCATCTTGCGTAACTTCCTGCTTAACTTCGCCGGCATCTGCTGGTGGCGTCTCTTCAGCAGCTGCAGGCGAAGCTTCGTCTGTTGAGATTGCAGTGGCGTCTTCATCAGCTATCTTTATTTTTGTCGCCTCAGTTTCATCAACAGTTGCAGCAATAGTTTCCGTTGGAGGTCCAGTTGGGGCACCAGCAGCTGCTGATATGCTACCTCTCGGAGTTTCTTTTTCCTCACACGGATCACCCATCTAATGAACAGAAAACTTAAAATACCTCAAATATGTAAAAAGAAGCAGTTTACTTACCGGTTTAATTGACTGCCGCTGAATATAAAAATAAAGTTTAATATAAATAGTTTATCTATTAATAACAGATACAACTTACTAAAAGCATTTTCTTGAAGAACCGCTGTATAGTACGAGCAGCAGCTTCCCGTTGTTTAGCTTCCTCCTCATCTTTGTTATCCTGTAGGAATGTACATTAATCAGACATCAAAAAGAGTTATTTTGAATATCCTTGCAAGGATTACCAGAGTGCAAATGCACGTGCAGACATGCTGAGCCAACGTCCTCCGGACTGCATAGCCACGCCAAGCAGCCTGGATTGTAGTAGCCGCTTTATTCTGGATCAATATTTCAATTCGCTTTAGTTCACGATCGCGGAAATACTGGTAGAGTATCTCGGTGCCCTTGGTGTCGACAGCAGCAGCCATATAGGCGTCAACAAAGTGCAGAACGAATCTCAAACGCCAGTCCACACAGCCAAACAACGGTGGCATAAAGCGATCACGGATAGATGTGTGGCAAGTGCAAGATGAATGCGCTCCTTCCGGAACGAAACCGACCAAGGAAGAATGTTTCCGGATTTGCAGCGATGATGATGAAAGTGATGAACTCATAGAGTGTTCAATAGGAGGGCAGATTGTTCCCCTTATCATCGACTCAGGCTCGCGTTTTAATCTGATTAGCCAAGCTGACTGGTTATCAATGGAAGCAAACAAAGTCGTAGTCTTCAACATCAGATCCAACTCGGAGAGGCAATTTCGGGGTTATGCTTCAAACCAATTTCTTAATGTAATTTGTGTATTCGAGGCTCCCATATCAACAGGCTCAGATAAAGAGATCATTGCTTCATTTTACGTGATTGAAAATGGAAAACAATCGTTACTGGGCCGAGAAACAGCAATCAAATTGAACGTCTTAGCATTGGGACTACAGGTCAGCCGAACTGAATGCATTACCCCATTTCCTAAGTGGGAAGGCCATCCAGGCGAATCCGCAATGAAGCGTCGGCTACGCTCCAAGGTTTGGTGGCCCTGGCATAGATCGTGCGGCTGAAAAGTTTGTGAAATCCTGCGGAGATTGCCTTCTAGTCTCGCAAGCAAACAATCCAGCACCGATGAGTAGAACACCGTTTCCAACGGGTCCTTGGATATGCGTGGCTTCCGATTTGTTGGGTCCCTTGCCAAATGGCGAATTCGTACTCGTTTTCATTGAGTATTACTCGCGATACATGGAGTTTAAATTCTTGCGTTCGATAACATCAACGACCATTATCGATGTAATGAAAGAAATTTTCTGCAGACTTGGTTTTCCCAAATACTTACGGACGGACAACGGACGGCAGTACATCAGTAGTGAGTTTAAAGAATATTGCAAGGTTAGTGGCATAGAGCAGACTAAAACTCCGCCTTACTGGCCTCAGGCAAATGGTGAGGTTGAAAATATAAACAGATCGCTAGTGAAGCGATTAAAGATCGCATATCAACACAAAAATAACTATAAAGAGGAGATACAAAAATTTGTGTTGATGTACAATGTAACCCCACATAGTAGCACAGGTACTGCTCCTACGCAGTTAATGTTTAACAGGCTGATCCGTGATAAGATGCCGGGGATTCAGGATTTGGGCGCGAAAGTATTAGACTCAGCAGAACGAGACCAAGACTGCGTTGCAAAACAGAAGGGGAAAGAATCAGCTGATAAAAAGAGAGGGGCGAAGGAAATTGATATAGGAGTAGGTGACAAGGTCCTAATAAAAAATGTTGTGTTCCCACATAAGCTGACACCAAACTTCGACCCTACCGAACACGATGTTTTAGAGCGAAAAGGAAACATAGCTATAGTGTCAAGAGATGGTAGACCTTTAACCAGGAATATTAGCCATTTAAAGAAGATACCAATAAGGAGCTCCTCGGACAGTAGCTCCGACCCTGATTCTCTTCCACAGGTACATGTGACTCCACCAGAAGAGTTGACAAAAACAGAACAAACGGAACATCAGCCAGCACAGACAGCCGGGATGGAACTACCAAGCTTGGACCAAGGACTGATATTAAAGCTGATAAAAAAAAGGAGAGATGTGGGAACCGGCGGCGAAGAGCGAGGGCGATAGCAGCGACGTCAGCGCCGACGTCAACGACTGATTCATTTACTCTCCTAATTATGTTCTAGTTAGTTTAGCACTTACGGCCGATGGACCAGCATCGCCGGTCCGAGAATAAAGTGAAAAAGTGTGAAACAAAAGAAATAAATAATACATATATTCATTGTGAACGGCAGTGACCTCTGGGTTAATACACTCCTCCTGCATGCGAATAAGTGTTGGTAAAAAAGGCCGAAGCTGTCTTTTCAAAATTTGCTGGTCGTTTGTCTGGTGTAGTTCAGTGCGCAGATGCTCGCCTTGCATCTGCTGCAAGTGTGTTGGATTTGTTGTACTTGCATTTAGGGCTGCGCTCAACGGCCTTATGAATTTGTCTAGCTGCTCCGTATATCTGGGCCTTTGCAGGCGTTCCACGACAAGTGGTTCTCTAACCAGCTTTGTCGCTTCTGGGTTTGGATGTGCAGCCAGAGAATTTGCAAATCGTTCGCTGGCCACGTGGAACGCGCCATCACAGCTGGTAAGTATTTCTGATGCATTCATTTCTGAGTGTCCAAGAAAACGTTTAGTGATTTTCTAATGATTTTATTTTGCAGCCGCTGCAAGCGATTGATTTGCAAATTTGAGGTGAGCGCGCCCCAGATGGACAGAGCATACTTCCATATTGGCATAATGAGTTGCTTAACAAGCAACGCCCAAGAAGCCAGCCCAATTTAATGGCTCTTGCTCTAGTTTTAACGCATAATCTTGTCACGTGTGTGGCCAGCATTAATTTGCGGTCAAGTGTGACTCCCAGGTACGTGTGTTTAGATTTCATTTTAAATTCATGTCAGTTTATAGTAATCATTCTTGTCCTTTCTCGTTCATTCAGATCACGCAGCGTGTATATGACATGCGCTGTCTTTGTCGCATTGATCTTGAGGCACCATTTCTTAGACCATTTTACGAAGTGGTGCAAGTACTGTTGGGTCTCGCTTATCGCATTGGCCGGATGATCAGCAGAGCACATGATGACTGTGTCATCCGCATATTTTGACAACAGCATCGACCTTTCATTCGGCTGAAGATGGCGACGATTTTGCGTGAGTAGTGCCCAAGACGCTGCCCTGTGGGAGACCAGCTGATATGCAGCCGACTCTGGATGTTACTCCATCATTGCATTTGACTGCAAAAGTGCGATCAGACAGGTAACTTTCAATGATTTTATATAAATTTAGTGACAGAATTTTAAAAATTTTACTCAACAGACCCTCATGCCATACTCTATCGAACGCTTCCGATATGTCAATGTAGATGGCCGAGCAGTATTGTCGTTCTTCGTAGGCTCTTAATTTATTATTATGTGGCCATTACAACCCTTTTATCGGGTCTCAGCCTGAAGCGCGATGTGCCTCCACGCGGCTCTGTCCTGAGCGCGCCTTCGCCAGTTGGTAACACCAAGTGTGGACAGGGTATCCATCACCTGGTCCTGCCAACGCGTTCGGGGTCGTCCTCTCCTTCGTGTCCCAACAATCATCGCATCAAACACCTTACGAGCCGGAGCATCTTCATCCATACGGGCAACGTGGCCCAGCCAGCGAAGTCTTTGAGATTTCACTCGACTGGCCACGTCAACATCGCCGTATAGCTCATACAGCTCGTGGTTGTATCGGATGCGATAAACATCGTCCACGCAGATTGGACCAAAGATTTTGCGAAGAATTTTCCTCTCGAACACTCCAAGAGCAGCTGCATCTGACTGCGTCACAGTCCAGCACTCCGCACCATATAAGAGTACTGGAAGAATGAGCGTCTTGTAGAGTGTGGTTTTTGTGCGTCGAGAGAGAGCTCTACTATTAAACTGCCTACTGAGCCCAAAGTAACACCTGTTGGCAAGTGTTATTCTCCGCTTAATCTCCAGACTGACATCATTTGTGCTTGTTATAGCAGTGCCTAGGTAAATAAACTCCTTGACGGACCCAAAGCTATAGTTTTCTGCAGTCAGCTGAGAATCAAGACGCCGCGATTCTCTGCTAGAGCACACCATAAAACTTTGTTTTTTCCATGTTAACTGCTAGTCCTACTTTTGCTGATTCCTTTTCAATAGCCCGAAGGCTCCTGTGACATCACGCTTGGTGCGGCCAATGATATCAATATCATCAGCGTAACCAAGGAGCTGGACACATCTGTTGGTTAATATCGTGCCCGTCCGATGTACACCAGCCTTTCTTATAATACTCTCCATTAAAATATTGAAGAGTATACAAGACAGCGAGTCACCTTGTCTGAGGCCACACTTGGTAGTAAAGGTTTCGGATTGGCCACATCCTACCTTGACAGAGCTGATGGTGTTGCTCAATGTCATTCTGCAAAGTCTAGTCAGCTTTGCTGGTATACCAAGCTCAGACATGGCGGCATATAGGCGATCTCGCCGGGGGCTATCAAATGCAGCTTTGTAGTCGACGAAGAGATGGTACGTGTCGATCTGGTTTTCGTAAGACTTCTCCAGGATTTGGCGCAAGGTGAAAATCTGGTCAACAGTGGACTTGCCAGGCCTGAACCCACACTGATAAGGTCCAATCAGTGCTTCAGCATGGGGTTTCAGTCTTTCACACAATACGCTCGTTAGGACCTTGTACGCAACTGGAAGAAGACTAATTCCGCGGTAGTTGGTGCGCACCGTGGCATCACCCTTCTTCAGGATGGGACAGATCATGCTGAGATTCCAATCTTCGGGCATGCTCTCCGTGAGCCATATCTTGCTGATTAGTTGGTGCATGCTCCCTACCAACATATCACCAGCTGCCTTAAACAGTTCTGCCGGCAGGCCGTCAGCACCTGCAGACTTGTTGTTCTTAAGCCGTTGGATTGCATCCTTGACTTCGATATGACTTGGGATTGGCACTTCAATATCAGTGCCATAGATTGGGGTTCGTGGATCATAATCTTCAGAGTCTGTGCTTGAGCCAGATAACAGACTCGAAAAAATGATCCCTCCATAACCTCAGCACGACCTCTGCTTCTGTGACAAGGTTTCCATCATCGTCCCTGCACGCCACTGCACCAGACTTAAATCCTTGGGTCAGACGCTTGACCCTCTGGTAGAAGTTACGTGCTTCATTTCTGCATCTGCTGCTCTCTATGCTCTCACACTCTCGCCTTTCCTGCTCTTTCTTCTTGCGTCTGAAAAGGCGTTTTTCGTATCTTCTTCTCAACCTGTAGACGTCCACAATAGCTCGTGTCGCCCCAGCCTGCAGTGTTCTTCTGTAGGCGGCGTCCTTTGCAGCTGTTGCGTCACGACACTCCTGATCGTACCATGGATTCCTTGTTATAGGACGCTGGAATCCAAGCACCTCTTCTGCCGAAGCTCGCAGGGAGTGAGATATGAGCGCCCACATATCGCTTATGTCTTGAGGTATTGAAGGTGCTCGGCTTAATAGCCCCGAGACGTGAGTGGAGAATGCATTCTTCGCCTGTTGTGATTGCAGCTTTCCGATGTCCAGCCTTCTTAACGCACTTCGACGTGCAATCTTCGCCACACATAGCCGTGTGCGAATCTTAGCTGCAACAAGATAATGGTCGGAGTCGATGTTGGGACCCCGACAGGATCGTACGTCGAGTATGTTAGATGCGTGCCTTGCATCGATCACAACATGATCGATCTGATTTCTGGTCAGTCGATCGGGAGAGAGCCAAGATGCCTTATGGATGTCCAAATGACGGAATCCGGTACTACGAACTACCATATTATGCGCAGCTGCAAAGCCTATTAATCTGAGACCATTGCTCGAGGTGGTCTCATGTAGACTAAATCGCCCGACGGTGGCACCAAAGATGTCTTCTCGTCCTACCTTGGCATTAAAATCCCCGAGGAGAATTTTAATGTCATGGGAAGGACAGCGGCCATAAGCTCGGTCGAGCTCCGCATAGAAAGCGTCCTTGGTGGCATCGTCCTTTTCCTCCGTTGGGGCATGTGCGCATATCAGGCTGATGTTAAAGAATTCGGCAGTAATTCGGATCGTTGCAATTCTCTCGTTTATTGGCCGAAAGTGAGAGACTCGGCGCCGCAGCCTGGCACCTACAACGAAACCACAACCAAATTCATGCCGTTCTGGATGGCAGCTGTAGTAAATGTCACAGTTCTTCCTCTTTATGCAGCCTTGTCCTATCCATCGCATCTCCTGGATAGCAGTGATGTCAGCCCTACATTTGTTGAGGGTATCTGCTAGTTGTTGAGCAGCACCAGGTCTGTACAAAGTTCGTACGTTCCAGGTGCATACTCTCAAATCATTGTCCTTTTTACGTTTGCTATGGTCGTCAACGTTAGATCGGTTCCTTTCCGAGGCTTCTCTTGCTTCCTTCACTGAAATTGTGTTTTGCATGGGTGGATTTCAAGTCCTACGCCAAAACCTAGTTTGTAGAGTTAGGACTCTCGTCGCGCGCTTTAGTTTGCCACTCAACGGCTGTCGAGCGACAATCCAGGGAGAACCACGTGGAGGTAGTGCGTCGGCTTGAAGAAAGCAGTGACAGGAATCATGCTGGCATTCACCAAGTTGAATGCAATCAGACACTTTGACCTGTATGCTTCCCCCCATTCTCCCCTAAATGGACTTATATATGAGTATCAAATATAATAGAGCCTTCTGCGGCAGTAATTTTATTAATTTGTTCTCGATTTTGTCGTATCCAGGTGCTTTTGGCTGGCTGCAGTCCATCAATTTCCATCTTTATTTCCGTCAATGTTACTGGCTTGAAATTTAGTTCATGGCCTTGTTGCAACTGCTGGTGTCGCTTACACCAATCCTCTTTGATGGCTGCGCGGTCTTCCTCCGTATTTGAGAGAGCTGAAGTAAATCTGTCTTCCAGCTGGGAGACAAATACTTCAGCTTTCTCATCTGTAGTTTTTGTCCACGTGATTTTGACAGTAACATTGCCGGCCGTGTCAATAGAGATTTTTGAGCACTTTAAGGGGTGATTTGTTTGCGGCTGCTTTTTTATCTTGTTTGTCAGTTTCCACAATTTTGGAATTGTATATGGATCCTGAGTGTTTATACCCTCAAATAGTTTGTTAATGTTATTGTTTTTCCTCTTTTTCAGCGCTTTTTTTTAGACGATTTTGTGCAGCTCGATAGCATTGTCTGGCCTCCGGCGTGTGCGTCAAGAGTAAGTAGCGTTTGCATCGTTTTTTGTCGTTCAATAGTTCTCTAGTTTCGTCATCTAATACTAGGTTATGCTGCTGTCTCTGGCGGTTTTGCTGTTTTGCTCGCGACGACGCGGCAGCTGCAGCTATTTGTATATTGGTGATTAATATGTTTACAGCATCGTCGATGTCCGTGGCCACGTTAATCTGTGTTGTCAGGTGAATGGAGTTTTCAAGAGACAACTGAAAGCATCTGATATCAGCGCCTCTGGCCAGTAGCCTGGAATTTACTCTGTGACAGCGCAAATTTGCATTTACACTATCACAGAGTTCAATCATAAACGGCAAATGGTCAGAGCTCAGTTCAGTGCTGGACGAGATGTTTATGACGTTGCCATCAATGCCACTGGTGATGGCAAAGTCAATGGCCGACGGACGCTTCCTGCGATCATGCAGATAGTGAGTGGCACCACCGGTGGCCAGGACATTGTACCTGCGGCTTGCATGGATAGCCTCGTACAATGCCCTACCCCTCTGGCACGCACGTGGATTTCCCCACCGTGAATGCTTAGCATTCCAGTCACCGCATAAGAGGAAGCTGGCCGCTGTATCGCCAGGTAAATTTTCAAAATGTTTAAAGAGTTTCGTGAAATCTTCTTTACTCCCTTTAAACGCCGGTGGGCAATATGCTGTTGCTATTATAATTGAATGTTTAAAGAGTTTCGTGAAATGTTCTTTACTCCATTTAAACGCCGGTGGGCAATATGCTGTTGCTATTATAATTGATTCTTTTTTGTTTGCAGCTTTCAATAGAATGGGTGCGCATTGGATCGAATCTTCATTTATTGGCTGCAGTGCCGAATGACTGATGCCAGAACGTACCATGAGGGCAGCACTTCCTTTGCGGTGTGTGTTCGGATTGACGGCAAAGTATGTTACAAATCCCGGCAATTCGAACACACTGTCGTTGATTGGCGCTCGTATTTCTGTAAGTAGCATTATATCTATTGAGTTTCGTCTGATGTAAATTTCTAATTCGTTTATTTTATTCTTCACACCACAGGCATTCCAAAAGGCGATCTTGAGGGTGTCATGGCTATCTGGATCTGGCAGCACTCCTGAAATTGAGCCTGGGCCAGAGTCCAGATTTGGATAAGCTGCAGCATCATCTATGCGATTAGGCATTATAAATTTGTTCATTGGCTGATGCGCACTCGACGTCCATAATAAAGTCATGGTTTGAATTAATTTTTTGTAAATTGTTTTTAATTAATTATTTTCCTTGCATGTGCAGGAACGCATTAAACACATTAAATAGCGAGTCAATTCGATCGTTTAGCTTTTTAAACATAGTTTTTGCCATGATCTGCTGGTGATTTTGCTGCTGCTGTAGTTGCTGTTTCTGCTGTTCCTGCTGCTGTTGTTGCTGCTATTGCTGTTGTTGCCGTTGCTGCTGCTGGTGCTGCTGCCGGTGCTGTTGCTGTGCTTGCTTCCGTCTTTACCGCTGCTGACTTAAGTGGACTCCCTGTTTCGCAACATCGTCATCATCCTCATCAGACACCAGTGCGCCTGACGCAGCCGATGCTGCCATCCGCTGTTGCTGCTGGTCGCTGCGCAGCTTCTGCTGGAATTTTGCCAGGTGCATTTGCGCTGGATTTCGATGCATTGTTGTGCTACCCAAACGATCATGTGCTGACTGCTTACATGGTCATGATTTGAGTTGGTGTTTGCGTTAACAGGAGGGAGGATTTGGCGATCATTTCTGTCATTATTTGCTGCCGGCTGGTGGGCATTTCGTTATCTGTATGCTGAATCATTTTGTGAGTTAAATGTTTCAAAATTTGTTTGCTGTCTGCTGGTCGTTGGCTGTTGCTGTTGATTTTGTGCTATTGTTTGTTTGGGTGAATTGTTGAATTTTGGTGGGCTATCTTGCTGCTGAAGGTGTGAGAATTGCAATTTTCTTTTTCGTTTTTCCATGTGCAATTGTGTAGCAAAATGGCTTTGAAAAACTGGAGTTGGGAAGGCTAAGAGAGATTTGTCTATGTCAGGGGCATACATGTCGGTGCATTCTCTTTTTATTGGCGTTATTTGTAAATTTGGGTTTCGTACAATTGTGTTTGACAGTTTTAGCTACTGTCTTGTTGCCATGAGCGTGTGAGTGTGTGTATGGAGGGGAATTTCCCTAGCGTTATGCACAACTACAGTTTCTGTTACTGTTTGTGCTGCCGTCGTTCTCTCCTTGTCATGTGTATGTGTATTTGCCTTAACAGTTGTTGTTAAGTCTGTCATACTTTCTACTGTTCTTTTAGAGAGGTTTTGTGTCTGTATTTGCGTGCATGTAGGGGAAATTTGTGAAGATCTGTATGCGTTAGTGATAGCTGTTAGCGCTGTTGCTCTTTTTCTATATATTTATTTTTTTTCCAGCTATTTCATGAGTGTGAGTGTGTGTGTAGGTGTATAGTGAGGAAATGGTATTTCTTTGTATTGGCTCTGTAGGCGGATCAAGAGGCTCTGGCTCTGGGGTGCCGCTGCTCATGTGTGAGCCTCCGTAAGGTACATTGGACATGTTCGAGTCAGTTTGAGATAACAGGGAAACAATGTATTCACCACTTGGCGCCTTTGTCAGAATTTTTAGATATGGCACCTTACTGTTTTGGTTTCCATTATGGTTTCCATTGCTGGCCACATCCTTATTGGCTGGAGATTCGTTTTCCTCCTTCTTCTGTTTAGCCATAAAATCGCTGAACTCCTTGAGAAAATCATAGCTAATCCTGGAGTCCCATTCCTTGTCAGAGGATGACATGATTAATTCACTTGATCGTTTTTTTTTTGCTTTAGAGTTTTTGCTTTTGTTTTAATTTTTCCAATTTAATTTGCTAAATTGGATTCAATTAGACTTTTTCTTTTTATTTCCACTTAAATACATAGTTTATTTTATGTTTTCTATTTTTCGTTTAATTATTTTCCACTTTGATTTGTTTATTTAAATTGCGTTGATTTTTATTTGCATTTGTTGTAGGCCGAAATTTTATTCAGTGCCCAAATTTGTTATAATTCACTTGAAAAAAAAAAAAAATTAAAAAGACTTTTTTTTTAGGAGGTACGACTTGCCCTCCAGCGACGGACATCGGCTACTGAGTTGCTTCTGACTGGCGTGACATTACCACTGAAAAAAAATAAAAAAATCTGACTGGCGGGACATTACCATCTGAAAAAAAAAGAAATGCTCAGTTTCACTAATAAAAAAAGAAATATAAAAAAAGCAGTGCCTTCAAAAATGAAAAACTACCTCAATACAATGAACCATGACTTAATGCCGTCCAACGCGAGTGTAGTGTCTTTATATGACTCCGATGGCACCACCTGCCCGCTGATCCACTCCCCTCCTGACATGGATGTGCCCAGCTCTGACGACGAGTACTTTTTAGATATACTCTCACCAAATCAAACCGTCCTACTCCGAGAAGCACAATCCTCCAGAAACCAGCGCCAAACACCGGAAAAATCTCCCACCCAAATCCAACTCAACGACAAGTGCCATCATTAAAGGCATACACATTCAACACCAACAACAACCTGATGCAAATGCTCAATCAGTCCAGCAACAAAACATAACCAACATGGCCACTGTTGCCAACTCCTCCATTAGCAACAGCAACCTAGCAACACAGAAAAGCAGCAACAAAAACTAAACAACATGGCGGCCCCAGTCAGTACCTCCGTTGGCAACATTAAGCCAGATAAGAACAAAAACAACCATCAGGCAGCCACTTCCAAAACACAACTACGAAAACAGACGCCAAATCTCGCGCCATTATTAACACATACACCGAAGCGCAGCTTTATGCATACCATTGCAAACATGCAAGTGACGGAAACCAGTGGCTCCCAAACTGTCAACTAAAGTCATCCCTATGATTGACGACTGGCTCTCAGACAGCAGAAGCAACCCCGACCCACTAACTGCCTCTGACCTCATGACACCATCCAAGCGCAAACGCGTCGATCTTGACTCCAGCGATTACCCAATTAGCCTGTTTCAGTTAATAAAAACACCAGCATTTAAAAGTGACTCAGCCAAAGAGACTCCCAAACACTGACCGAAAGCCAGCAAAACATACAACAGTTCCAACAAAGATCCATTGACCACCCGAACTATAACAAACGGAATTTTGATCGCAATGTTGGTGAAATACCTCCACTGTTCATACCAAAAGTTGACGCCATTCTTCCTCTCTTGGAAAAAGTACAAAATACGCCAGGCATAGGCTGCTATGTTATCAAGTGCGCATCCAACGGAGTCCGCATCATAAGCAGCTGCTTAAGTACAAACAACACCATCCTCAACATGCTAAATGACGCAGGCATACATATTTTCTCACACCAAATGAGGAAAGATAGGGGTCTGCGAGGCAGGCATCTAAACCACACCACGCCCACTGAATGGATCGCCGTAAAGCTCGCTGCCGTCGGCGACAAAGCCAGATTTATTAAAGCCATTAGAAACAAGTTCACAAATTAGCCATATAACTTGTTTGAAGTTGAAATCGAGCCCAAATCAGATGGCTCCCACCTCAAGATCCTTCAGCTTCAAGAAATGGGTCTCCAGCTAGTAAAAGTTGAAAGGCAGGCAAAGCCAACTGATCCTGCTCAATGCCACCGATGCCAAGCTTTTGGTCATACCAAAAACTACAGCCGTCGCCCTTTTGTATGCATGAAGTGCGCTGGCTGCTATCCAACTACCACGTGCCAGAAGAGAAGAGACGAAGCATCCAAGTGTGCTAACTGCAAGGGCAACCACATCAGCAGTTACAAAGGCTCCCCTTCGTTCAAGTAAGCCAGGAACAAATTGCTTATCTCCCGCCAGATGCACCACGCCAAATCGGACAACCTCCATAACCACCATCAGCACCAACAGGCAGCGTGCAGACACCAAATGCCTTCGCCTCCAGCCTCAGGGGGTCAGCCAACAAGCTCGATGCATGCTACAACGTCGGCCCCAGCAGCCAACGACAGGCCATCGTACAGCCAGGTTCTCCGCAGCCCTGCGCTCGAGACCGCGCCCCTGTCTCCTGCACCTGGTCGGCTCAACAGGCACCAGCAGCCAGCTCAGCACCACCCGCAAAAAAAGAAAATCAGTAACGTGAAGATACAACCAGCCAAAAAAACTCAGCAGCCCTTTGAACTACAGCAGTATCAGCATTGACGTCAACTGGCAGATGAGCAGACCCAAAGGCCATCCCATCAGCAACAAAGCAGCAAGCAGCCATACGAAGTACCCAACGGCGAACTACTCCTGGCCCTCCAAAGATTGGTCGAGATATCGACGCTTCTAGAGGAAAAGGTAAACAAATTATCAAAGACTGTTTATTCTGTTCTCATGACAATTATGCGTGAAAAACACAGCAGCCCCACAAATTAAACAATAATACTACTCCCGCCAAAGACATAGACTTTAATGTTTAATACATCCACTAACAATATTACAATAGAAACACACCATTCACTAATCTTCATAAACCTAACAGCAACTTTGCCCCTTTCAACAAATTAAACATAGCCCACTATAACTCCTGTGTATCTAAATAAGTGTGAGTGAAACGGGTTCGTGTGCCTCTTCCCTCGCTCAAACGGACCTCCTCAACCAGGCTCCGGGGTAGTTGAAGGTGGGGTGTCTCCGCGGTCCAGCTTGTGGGAGCCTCGACCAACTCGCTTCCGCGGGCTACCTCGGACATAATTTCGTTGTCCGCGTCCTCCTCCATCGCCCCAGAACTTCAAGCAGGTCGGAGAGGGGGTCGGCCTCTTCGTCTGTAGTTGGAATCTTGGCGTACTGCCGGCGGAAACGAGGTCCGTCCGGCTCGTCGTCCGACGACGCGGATTCCCAATGTGGACCTTCCTGGGGTGGGTCGGCTGGCGTGCTTTGGTGGGGGCGTATGGAAGGAGGGCCTCATCGGGGTCCGGGAGATCTATTGAATGGAGTAAGCGTATGGTGAGAGTTCTGGGGCGGACAAATGCAGGTGGGAAGTAGGGTGGTGGGACTGGGCGGTCGACAATGGCTGGTCCATGGTAATTCCATTTTTCTGGCTGGTCGAAATAGGTGGTGGGGGTTTCCCCTGGAGGGAGGATCACGTCGACCACGGCCCGGTCAACGCGCGTTACCCGCTTCCCCCACGGTTGTATGGCCGGCTCGTACGGCACGGAACGACCCACTTGGTGGACGTAGAATGGTTCGTTCGTGTCGCTGTCCTCGGTGGGAGGGGGTTGGTAGCGTTCCGGCTCGGTCGGAGACGTAGGTCGGCCGTAAACTCCGCGTCCTTGCCGTGGATCGCGACGTTGTCCAGGCCGGAGTGACCAGGCGCCGCGTGGAAGCCGAAAAGAGGTCTAGTCTGCCTCGCTGCTTTATTCCTCCTCGTGGGCCTCTTTCACCTCGTAGGTCTCTTCCTCCTCCGATTCTTCCTCGCTAACGGGGTTATACACCCTGGGCTGGCTGGATGCGAAGAATGGGTCGTTGTCGGGCCACGGGCAGTAGTGGGGCACCTTGTTGTCGAGCGCCATTCCACAGTGGTTGGGCTTGTATGAAGCCGCGGCCAAAAATTTTCCCATTGAAATTATGAAATTTTCCCCAAAAATTTAAAAAAATATCTTGTATATACAGTAAAAAAAATTGAATACATCGGAGGACTATATCCTATAGCTCCCATACAACCTTATTATGGCTTAAATGCCTATTGTGCGCCAAAATTCTTCCGGTGGAGTTGCAGTGCTAAAATTTCATATTAGCATCCAAGATTTATTTAAATTAGCGAAAAAAAAGAATATGTTAAATTGTCCACAAACACAAAAGAAACATCACAAAAGCAAAGGAGAAGCTGCAGGTTGCGTCGCAAATTTGAATTTGATAACAGTAAGTTACCTTGAGTTTATTAATGATTACTCATAAATCTGCAAGTATCAGCGTAACGTTTTTATTACCTTTAAATAGTGACAAATACACAGATAACAGATAACAAAATCTATTTTAACATGAAATTGACGTATACATAATACATAAAAAAAGTATAATTAATCAAACATACACATATACATACATATGTTTGTTTGTATGTATGTATATTGAGATGCAAGAAATGCCGTCGGCTTAGTGAGTTGTTCTTGTTATTGCTGGTACGCTCTTGCCATCTTTTTATTTCTCTAAAATTTAAATTATAAAACTATTTTTTTTTTTTGCTCTTTCTAGTGTATTTATTTGATGACTCATATAATTAATAAAAATTACATCTTAAAGAATGTTTATATGTTTGTAAGGAACGCTTTTCTTTTCTTTCATCAAAGGGAGTTTCTACGGCACTGCGATTTGGAGTAGCAACCAATTTTGAAAAGAAAAATGCTGTTTTTGACACAGTCTGGCTTGGTGGTGCTACAATGGCGCGCTCCTGGCTTGAAGTGGATGGACTCGACGCATACTCCGTAGCATGATCTGAAAATGTATAAAATTGTTCTTTCTCAGATACGCAGAACAACTGTATATCAATAATTTCATTTTCCAGCACATGTACTGCTCTCGGAAACAGGAAAAACGCCACCTTGTGACATATATGTAGTTAAATTTTGTTCCCATATTGCTTGTATATTTATGGCGATTCTCTCTTTCAATACTGATATTGGCTGCATATCCATCAGGTCAGGATCGCATAGCTCAAAGATTTTGGTTATCGACGGCAGCACGAAACACAATGATGGCGAGCTTGAGGTTTGTAACTCTTTGAAAATTATTTCAAAGTCCTCAAGCAGCCCGACCAACGTTGTAAGTATTGACTTGCTGACATCCATCAATCTATCGGCCACATGCGTCTCGCTCAAAATTGTATTTCACATTTCACATTATGTATTTTATCGAGAATGGACTTCAGCATGGTATAATTGGAGTTTCCACCTACATAGTTGGACAAGCAGATTTTAAGGTTGTGTGGAGTTTGTGTTGCAAATTTGATTTTTTTAAAATACTTAACAATTTTACGGCATGATGTAATTGCCTGCTCCAGCTCCGTTGCTTCGTCAAAAGATTTCTCCAACACATTGGCAAGTGGGTGGCTGCTGCAATTTAATCGGAAATTATTTTCCAATGCTTTTTTTAGATTGGAGCCTCTATCCGTGACAAATTTTATATTGTCAATGGTTTCTAACTCAACGTCAAGGAATAAACTTTTTATTTTGTCCAAAATATTGGATCCCGTTGACTTTTGAAAATCCATCGACTTGACGCCCAAAAATAATATCGCATAGACGGCTTTTAATATATATAGTGAAGAGTGACGCCCAGAAAATTTCTTTGGACGTACTGGTCTGTCCACATGTCCACAGTAGCAGCTATTCCACCGTTTTTACTTGCTTCTTTTATTTCCACTGAAATATCCTTCCTCTTATCTTCCGCATCTTTTTGCGCTTTCCGGCATAGCGTAGATGGACTGGGAAGTAAATCATCGACATCGACGTTTTCCCCATACATAGCACCAATCTTATAAAATATATTGGACCATCGCCTTAAAACCAGGTCCATTAATTGCTGAAAATGGTTGGCAATCTCTCACAACCCCATTCAGTGCATTTCTCCAACGCTTCCTTCTTGTCGTGGTCTGACAACTTTGCTCCATCCTTTGGTTGTTTTAATGCAATACAGCATTTATGCCGAGACAAGTTTGATGTCTGATTCTTCTTATACCTAAGAACACTACGACACTTTTCACAGAAAACCCATCCTTCGACTACGGTTTCATCGTCTTTTTAAAATTTCCCGTAAAATGCTCCAAATTAAACTTTTTTCCCTTGTGTATATTGGAAAGATGGTATGCTCCACTGTCAACTTTGTTTTTCATGCACTCGGATGTTTCTGCCATAGTTTTTTTTTTTTAATTGAAGAACGACAAATTGCTCAAAACACGTAAACCAATTATTTATTATCCGCAATAAAAATCACTTTTAGGACTATTTATATTAATAGTTTTTTGACTTCTTTTCACAAATCAAATCACTTGCAAATTGTTCACAGCACGTAAGAAATTGTTTAATTTATTTATTTGTAATGAAAATCACGATTTAAGACTGACAATGTTAATGACTTTTCACAACCGATCACACATAACGCACAATTCGAACTGACGAAAGGATTGAAATCGAGATAAAACAATACCTCTGTTTGGTGACAAGTGCATATATTTTTTGTGATTTTATTGTTTTTTAAGTAAAGAAATTCAAAAAATTCCAAAAGGTTTAACAAGTACAAAAGGGTATTTGCATATTTGTAAAATTTCCATAAATTACAGGAAAAATTAAATGATATTTTCTTTGGCTATTTGTAAAAGTAAAAACACAAAAATCGTTCACTAAGCCATAAAATTTAACCGCGAGCCGCAGCGATTCACAAGCATCAAGAGAGTAGGTGGAGGGAAAACACCCTAGAGTAAATTTAATTTCGTTCTCCAATTGCAAATTTGTATGGCATAATTGCACGTTTGTTGACATAAATAAAAACGTAAACAGCAAATTTTACTTATTTACCTGTTGCAATTCTCAAGTGGTTCTAGTTCTGTTTGCTTGGAGGCCTCTCTAGTGGTTGTTACTGACATGAACGATGGGTCAGTAGCTGGGGGTGATGGCCTCAGGTTCTGGGTCCGCTTTTTGCGCGGACCAGTCGTGTGCCAAACCGAACTCCACCTAAAGTAATTTAAGCTTTTGGCTTAGGCATTTTAATCTGTCCATTTACGTAGCTTGATTTTATGTTTATTCTTAACGAATTGGAGGAATATCTAGATCTGTATTTAGCTTCAATTGATGTCGCTAAAAATACTAAAATAGAAATAGAATATTCAAAAAATAGAATTACCTGTTGTATATTCGCGATGCGCTCAAGGTGCGCTGTGCAAATGACCACCTGCTCGCAACTTCAATTCTATTTTTAGAAAAAAACGTTAGATATCCAGAAAAATCTAGTTTGCCATGAAGAAGCTTGGACAATTTATAAACGATTTGTTTAATTTTCGTACATTTTTGTTGATATAACTTTTTTTATTTTTGGCCTATGGGCGTAACCACTGTGCGACGTCGCCTTGCTGCGATGATGATTTTCAGAATCTTGTTGTTATTGTTCACTCTTTAATGGTGTACCTTGCGACTCAAATGTTTTTGATGACGTCTTCATTTGCAAACCCAAGTCTCTACCACGGTAATATTTAAATTAAGCTCGGATGTTAAGTGAGCGATTGCGAGATGGCATGGCCTCGGATCCATTTCGAAATATTCTTGCCGCCTACGCTTGGCCGATACTTCAATGAGTGTCCCTCCTTCTTGAAAAAAAAGACTCGATATAGATTACTTTAGAAATGGATCCTGATGTGCGATGTTTTGGTCTGTTCTGGTTTTTGTACTGGTTGTGGTTCTAGTTCTGGTTCATGGTTCACGGTTCTTGTTCATGGTTCTTTGTTGGTGGGTTTCCGCCGGAGGACTAGAATGTCTACTTGGGATACCCGCTACCCTTTCAGTAGAAGTTCGTAAAAGTCAACAAGTTCGATATAAGGGATTACAAAATTTGGGGACAATTCTTTTTATACCCGGTACCCATAGGGTAGAAGGGTATTATAACTTTGTGCCGGCAGGAAATGTACGTCACAGGTCGAAGGAGGCATCTCCGACCTTATAAAATATATATATATATATATATATATTCTTGATCAGCATCAATAGCCGAGACGACCTAGCCATGTCCGTCTGTCCGTCCGTCCGTTTGAGCACCTAGATCTCAGAGACTATAAGAGATAGAGCTATAATTTATTTGTTATGTTTGCACACAGATCAAGTTTGCTTCAAAACGCCCACTCCCGCCCCACAAATCAAAAAAACGAATAACAAGCGTAATTTTAAAGCTAGAGCCTTCGAATTTTGGTATATACAATAACAACAATAGTAATTGTCATCCCCGATTTTGTTGCGATCAGGTTGTGGAAGTTATTAAAGAAATACTTTCGAATAGACAACAACGCCTACTCACTAGGGGTCATAGTGCTTTTGGCCGACAATCTGGTATATTGTGCTGTCTATGGTATTTTTTTAATGTGGTACTATATCGATATACCAAATACGCAATTTGGTATATTTTATATTTTTGTAGTATTTTTGGTATATTTTGAAAATAATACCGGAATATATTTGCTTTTATTCAAAAGGGGTAGCGGGTATCTCACAGTCGAGCACACTCGACTGTAGCTTTCTTACTTGTTTTTATTTACAGCATTAAATCGAATATTGCATTTATCGAGCTGAAACTTGGCATACTTCAATAATAGACCACCCTAAATATTTAAGCAAACTTCAAAATAAGTTTGACGACGCCTACTCTAACTGCCTATATAGACATCATGACGTATACGTGATATTTATCTTTAATTTGTTTTTATTTTTTTTATCTATTTGACAAATATAATTTTAAGCCAGCATATAAAGAGTGGAGCCCGCTGTCGATTCACACGTCCAGCAACGTGGCATGACAGAACTCAAGCACATCTAAAAAATGAAAGCATCGAAAAGCCGCAAACCGGACTGTTATTAAAATTTTAATATAAAGTGTCTACTATTGATTAATATACATAACACACCGCAGAAATACAGAAGACGAACACTTTTGTTAGCTTTTTGTTTTCTTGAGACAACACAAAACAGTACACATATATATCGTTTCACAAATTATCACACAAACTGTGTTATTTTCTTAAATTTACATACCTCCAACATCAATATCCATTTTACAAAGTATAAAATTTTTCTTTCGTTTGGATTTGCCAAGCGCACAAAGTCACCAAAAGTTTCCCACCAATTTTGTCACAAAAATCAGCTGTTCAATCACCTGACTTTAAAAATCTATAAAAATTGCAAGGTTGCATTTTTAACAAAAATATTTATTGATACTTTCTATCTAGGGTATCTGGTTTAAATATATAAATAAAAATTAAAATTTTCTTCCATAAAATTTTGGACTTTATGCCACCAAATAGGCAATCCGGCCCAGTGTGCAGCGTCCTGAGTGGTAAGCAAATCGATAGTAGCATCGATAAGCAATTAAAATGTGATAAATGGCGGTTCTAATTCGTTCAAATTAAATTGTTTTCAGGCCTATTTCGGGTTTTTACGGGCTGGGCCTTTTTGCTAAGCCCCGGGCCCACACGAATCTTAATTTTAAGGTCCGGCCTGTTGTAAGCCCGCGGGCCACGAAAAAAAGGCCGGTTCGTGCCCACCTCTAATGACAACTACTATAGTTTACGCTTTTTGCTGATGCGGGGGGCAGAAGTGAGCGTGCGCGAAAATTTTGAAGAAACTTGATCTGCGTTGCAAACATAACATATGCTGTCGAAAAAAATTTTATAGCTCTATCTCATTTCTCATACGGACAGACGGACATGGTAGCTAGATCGTCTCGGCTATGGTGCTGATCAAGAATATATATACTTTATAGGGTCGGAAATGCCTCCTTCTACCTCTAACATACATTTCCTATGGCATAATTGCAGGTTGTTTACATAAAAAAAACGTAAACAGCAAATTTTACTTATTTACGTGTTGCAATTCTCAAGTGGTTAGTTTCGGTCTGCTTGGAGCCTCTCTAGTGGTTGTCCCTGACATGAATGGTGATGGGGGTGATGCCTCAGGTTACTGGGTCCGCTTTTTGCGGACCAGTCGTTGTGCCAAACCGAACTCCACCTAAAGTAAATTTAAGGCTTTTGGCTTAGGGCATGTTAATCTGTCCATTTACTTACGTAGCTTGATTTTATTGTTTATTCTTAACGAATTGGAGAAATATATATATCGTATTAGCTCCAATTGGATGTCGTTGAAAATACTCGCTGCGTTGTCTTATTCGCAATTGCTCCTCCTGCCTCTGTATCAGGCTTATCTTTATTTCTGGTGCTCGACATTCAGTCGATGCTCCTCACGCCATATTTAAGAGCTCTAGCTTTTGCCTTCGTCAGGCTCAAGCATCTTCTTGGTCTCCGTGGCCAGCTCTTGCTCCCTGCAGCGGAGTTCGCGCTTCCTTCATCCTGAAAGTACCCTCGTACCTCGTAGTTGATCGCCCCCGCGCCCGTCGTCCAACACCCGTTGCCGTTGTGGCTGTAATGCCAACAAGCCGTTAGAAAAAGCCATCTTGACATAATTTTTAAAATTATAATAAAGAATACTCTAGGAACGTTAGAAATTTGAGTTAACCTTTCAGTTTACAATTCAGTCGAATTCTAAACAACTCCAAAAAATATTCTGTTGGGTGACTTGCACAGCTTTCATCGATTGACAGCTCTACCAAACTGACAGCTCCAATCTGCCAAGTTGGCAGCTCCAATCTGTCAAGTTTTCAGCTCTAATCTGCCAAGTTGAATTTTTCAATTTGATTAGTTCATCAAATAAATGAACAACAATCTTCAGCAACATTCGGAAACGGTTCAATTCAATTGCGAATTTTTAACCAAATCTCCTTTTCTCTATTTTCCTCGATCTCTAGACAGCGAAGGAAATTTGTTGCGTGTGAGTCAGAGAAACGTTTTCGTTCGATACACTTGTACTCATGAGTATGAGTGTCAAAAAAGGCCAAATACTCATGTGTATGGGGTTGAAAATGCACATTGATTTTACGCACTCGGGTAAAGCCGGGTGCAATATACATACATATGTTGTGTTGTATGTATGATGTATATTGAGATGCAAGAAATGCCGTCGGCTTATGTATGTACATATACATACATATATTTGTTTGTATGTATGTATATTGAGATGCAAGAAATGCCGTCGGCTAAGTGAGTTGTTCTTGTTATTGCTGGTACGCTCTTGCAATCTTTTTATTTCTTTAAAATTTAAATTATTAAAACTATTTTTTTTTCTGCTTTTTTTTAGTGTATTTATTTGATGACTTATATTAATTAATAAAAATTACATCTTAAAGAATTTTTATATGTGTGCAACGAACAAAACAAGTACAAAAACATAACTCTTTTTTAAAGTTCAAGTCAAAAACATACCTAATCAGTTATATTTTATGCTTATAATAAGAATGTAAAAAAAACTAGACTATCTACAGATTCAGATCCCAATCTATTGCGATTTTCAGTAATGACATTTCCAGCTAAGGAAAAGACTTTCAGATGCAGCACTACTGCCAGGTATGATGATAAATATGAAATGCCAGCTTCGAAAGGTTTTGGGTAACGATCTTCATTCCTCTTCCACATTCTGTATCACATCAAAATCTACTCTTTTCTTGCAATACCGTAAGATTTCATCAAAGGGAGTTTCTACGGCACTGCGATTTGGAGTAGCAACCATTTTGAAAAGAACAAGTAAGAAAAGCTACAGTCGAGTGTACTCGACTGTGAGATACCCGCTACCCATTTTGGAATAAAAGCATATTATTTTGCCGGTATTATTCTTCAAATATACCAATTAACTGCAAAAATACTTAAAAATATACCAAATGGTATATGTTGGTATATCGATATACACACCATTCAAAATATACCATAGACGGCACAATATTGCCAGTATTGCCGGCCCAAGCAACAATACACCCCTAGTAGTAGCGTTTTTGGGCCCCATACACAAGTATTCTTTAATTACTTCCACAATTCTTTTTCTGATCGCAACCAAATTTTCATGGATCAATATAACTACTATAGTTATACTCTATTATACCAAAATTTGTAACTCTAGCTTTAAAATTACGCTTGTTAAATTTGATTTTATTGATTTGCTGGTCAGCGCGAAAGTGGGCGTGGAAGATTTGAAACAAACTTGATCTGCGTGCAAACATAACAAATGCTGTCGAAAAAAAATTATAGCTATCTCTTAAGTCTCGAGATCTAGGTGTTCATACGGACAGACGGACATGGCCTATATCGTCTCGGATGTTGACGCTGATCAAGAATACATATATGTACTTATAGGGTCGGAGATGCCTCCTCCTATCTGTTACATACATTTCCTGCCGCACAAAGTTATAATACCTTCTACCCTATGGGTAGCGGGTATAAAAATGCTGTTTTTGACACAGTCTGGCTTGGTGGTGCTACAATGGCGCGCTCCTGGCTTGAAGTGGATGCGTCTCGACGCATACTCCGTAGCCATGATCTGAAAAAATATATTGTTCTTTCTCAGATACGCAGAAACACTGTATATCAATTATTTTCATTTTCCAGCAGATTGTACTGCTCTCGGAAACAGGAGAAACGCCACCTTGTGACATATATGTAGTTAAATTTTGTTCCCATATTGTATATTATTGGCGATTCTCTCTTTCAATAATGATATTGACTGCATATCCATCAGGTCAGGATCGCATAGCTCAAAAGACGCAGCACGGAAAACACAATAATGGCGAGCTTGAGGTTTGTAACTCTTTGAAAATTATTTCAAGTCCTCAAGCCAGCCCGACCAACGTTGTAAGGTATTGCTTGCTGGACATTCCATCAATCTATTTTCGGCCACATGCGTCTCGCTCAAAATGTATTCACATTTCCACATTATGTATTTATCGAGCAATGACTTCAGCATGGATATAATTGGAGTTCCACCTACATAGTTGGACAAGCAGAATTTTTAAGGTTTGATTGGAGTTTTGTGTTGCAAAATTTTGATTTTTAAAATACTTAACAATTTTACGGCATGATGTAATGGCCCTGCTCCAGCTCCGTTGCTTCGTCAAAGGTTTCTTCAACCACATTGGCAAGTGGGTGGCTGCTTGGCAATTTAATCGGAAATTATTTTCCAATCGCTTTTTTTTAGATTTGCGACCTCTATCCTTGACAAATTTTATATTGTCAATGGTTTCTAACTTCAACGTCAAGGAATAAACTTTTTATTTGTCCAAATATTGGTGATCCCGTTTGACTTTTTAAAATCCATCGACTTGACGCCCAAAATAAATCGCATAGACGGCTTTTAATATAATAGTGAAGCAGTGGACGCCCAGAAAACTTTCTTGGACGTACTGGTCTGCTCCAACATGTCCACAGTTAGCAGCTATTTCCACCGTTTACTTGCTTCTTTTATTTCCACTGAAATATCCTTCTCTTTATCTTCCCGCAAATTTTTGCGCTTTCGCATTAGCCGTTAGATGGACTGGAAGTAAATCATCACATACGGGACGTTTTCCCCATACATAGCACAATCTTTATAAAATATTGGAACCATCGCCTTAAAACCAGGTCCTTAATTGCTGGAAATGGTGGCAATCTCCACAACCCATTCAGTGCATATATACCTTATACCTAAGGGAACACTACGACACTTTCTCCACAGAAAACCCATCCTTCGACTACGGTATTTCATCGTCTTTTAAAATTTCCCGTAAAATGCTCCAAATTAACTTTTTCCCTTGGTGCTATATTGGAAAGCATGGTGCTCCACTTGTCAACTTGTTTTTCATGCACTTCGGTGTTTCTGCCCATAGTTTTTTTTTT
>NW_026263545.1:0-22091 GCF_009650485.2 Drosophila albomicans | reverse complement strand
ATTTCTTCTTTTCCGGTTCTGGTTGGTGGCGTTGGCGTATCGTGCGTGTTTTGGACAATGTGTGTTACAATTCATTCTCTAAAGCCTTAGCAGGCTTGGTTTGAATTTGACTGAGAGAGAAAACCCACTTTTTTTGACCTGAATCCAGAATAGTTGCCCAAATCTGGGACGGTTCTAACCTCATAAATGGGCGAAACGAGCCGTGAGAAATCGAAAATTGAATTCCCCTCTGTATAGTCTAATTTTTGCTTAATATCAACCATATTTTTGTTTAATTACATATGAGAGGAATTAATATCGATATGAAGCGTTTTTTTCTCTTGGGAATTAGACGAGTAGCGTGCTCAAACAGGCTCCAAGATGTTAGCCACCAACACACCAATATTGTTCACTATAAATTCAAGTAAAATAGATTAGTTTTTGTAAAAATTTGCACAAAAATTGTTTCTCCGCCTTACACACGCTTCTGTTTCTCGGTTGCAAGACTATAATCGATGTTTCCAGAAAAACAATCGATGTTAAAAATATTTTTGGCAACATCGATAACATCGATGTTTTTTTTCACCTCTATTTTCTTCGAGAACGCCATCCTTCCTCCATTATCAATTTTGGCGATTTTAAATTTAATTTGCGCCTGTCTTCTAGGGCAAAATTTTTTAATTGTTTGCGCATTGAGCCAAAACAACACATTTATGTCGTCTGGCCCCTGCGACTTTAGATATGTGTTATATCCTCTACGGAGGACGATGGGATAAACCCATCGATGCTCTCGTCCGTTAACGCCAACGAAAACTGCTCCAGTTTCTGCTGGTTCGCATTCTTCTCTTTCTTCACTTAAATTTTGTTGAACGTTTTACCAGCGTGCCCTGAACTGGTCTTAAAGATTTGCAAAGTGTCTCATCAAATTCTTCCCATTATTTTTTTTATTTCATTTCCTAAAAATATAAAAATAAATTGATTTTCATTTCACAGATTCCTTGCAATGGAACAGTTTTAGTACAATTGGACACATCCATAAAATATATGTATGAACAACTACCACAAACCGTTATCCATATATACAATACAACGTTGAACTTGATTTAATAATACAATTATAAATTACCACTTTCTCCAAGCTCCAATCCAATTTCGTCCCTATCTTGTTCCTTTTTGTTAGCGTTTTTATAGTCCGCGTCCGCCGAATATATAAATTTTTATTTTTTTCGACTAATTCGATGAGTCGCTCCACTTTCGGACATTGTCTGTTTTGTCCGACAATTGTTTTTTTACGATTCAATATGCAGCTTCCACTTTTGCCCTTGTTTACAATAGTGAACGTGTGAATGGCAAAGAACATAAGCGGTAGCGGCGCGAATAAATCGCAAAGGGAACAGCGTGAATTATCGCAGCGGCGTTGTAGCTAAGAGATTTAAAATCATCTCTCACACCACAGCGAATAAATCGCAGCGGCAGCGGCGGAGTAGTAATAATTATATTGCGTCTTATGATAGAGGTCTGCATGACAGTCATGACAGACATGCAGTCAAAACAGCATTTGGTACTCTCAGCTCAAAGTTCTGACTGACTGAGTGAGACATTGTGTTAAACGAATCTTTGGCAAATGTGGCGAGGCATGAGTGAAAATTTTACCGTATCCGAACGGCGAAGTAATGCAAGAATAAGTTTCGCGCCGAGTACTCGATTTGTGCGGCCGCATTGGCGATGCCAAATTTTTTTGCGTGTTTGTTTTTTAAACCGCTACCATGAGGATAGAAGGGTATTCAATTTTGTGCCCGACAGGAAATGTACATATGTAACAGGTAGAGGGAGGCATCTCCGACCCTATGAAGTATATATTATTTTTGATAACAGCGTCAACAGCCGTCCGTCCGTATGAACACCAAGATCTCAGGCATAGGCAGCTATGTAATTGCGCAATCCAACGGAGTCCGCATCATATAAAGCAGCTGTTACAGTACCAAACACACCGATCCTCAACATGCTAAATGATGCGGCATACATCTTTCTATACCAATGAGGAAAGATAGGGCGCTGCGAGTCGTCATCAGCATCTACACACACCACGCCCACTGAATGGATCGCCGTAAAGCTCGCTGCCGTCGGCGACAAAGCCAGATTTATTAAAGCATTAGAAACAAGTTCACAAATTAGCCATATAACTTGTTTGAAGTTGAAATCGAGCCCAAATCAGATGACTCCCACCTCAGATCCTTCAGCTTCAAGAAATAGGTCTCCGGCAGTGGCCCAGTTGTCGTGGCCCTGGATGCTTCGTGGCCTCGTCGAGGAGTCTGCTTGGCCATCGTCTGGGAGAGAGCAGTTGTTTGGGCAGAGCGATGGAGCATCTGTCTGCTGGAGTACGCAGCCGTCGCCGAGTCTGAAAAATAGAATCTCGCAATGGAGGCGACAGCAGGTATACATACAATGCTGGCAATGGCGGCCCATCCTAAGATTAGGAGTTTGCTGCCGCCGCTGCTGGGCTTTGTGTATTTCGCTGGCGTCTCTGCTTTGCATCTGGACTTTTTCTCGGCTGTGTGCACTGGTTTGCGTGCCTGAGCAGGCGCGATCTTCATCGTCCAGGAGTTGTCCAAGCGTCTGCTCACCAGCTCCAGCATAGTCAAGCGTCTCGTTTGCAGTTGCCGCACCAAAAGAGGACGTGTCACCACGGGATGGTAAATGGATATTGCAGCTGTGAATTTGCATGCCGCAATGGTGGGCGAATCTTCAATACAGATGATTGGTATTAGTGCTGTTCGTCTGTAGCTCATCAATTGTTTGCATGTGGCATTCAGAGATGCGCCATATGCTGCGTCCATGGTGATGTCAGTACTAAATTATTTTTAATTTTCAGGTGGCTGCTCCTCATCATGATATCCAGCGCATTCGCATCTGGCGAGGAGAGGCTCTCTAAATCGTTTATCGGAGAGTATTTATAGTCGATTCTCAGAATCGTGTCTGGCAGCTGCTGAGCAGATTTCGCTGCTCCTAACTGTGATGTCTGGCAGTACCAGTTTTATGTATTTGCACTGGCTGGCCACGTATGCTGTCCATAAAATACTGTCTTCTGGTGAGTAGTCCTTGGTGGTAATTTCGCTCAATTGATTGATTTTAATTTTCATATAATCCGCAGCTGTACGTGGTGGGTCCGGTTGTCGCCGCCCGCTGTCCGAAATCGGCGTTCGTCGTTCCTCGTTCGCTTTAGGCTTCATTTCCCTCTTGTATGCGAATAGAGTGTTGGTAATAAAGGCCGAAGCTGTCTTTTTCACAAATTTTGTGGTCGTTTGTCCTGGGGTAGTTCCAGTGCGCAGATTGCTCGCCTTGCATCGCTAGCAAATGTGTTGGATTGTCTGTACTTGGCATTTAAGGGCTCAACGGCGCTTATGAATTTGTCTAGCTGCTCCGTATATCTGGGCCTTGCAGGCGATGCACGGACAAGTGGTTCTCTAACCAGCTTTGTGCGCTTCTGGGTTGTGAATGTGCAGCCAGAGAAATTTGCAAAATCGTTCGCTGGCCACCTGGAACGCGCCATCACAGCTGGTAAGTATTTCCTGATGCCATTCATTTCTGAGTGTCCAAGAAACGTTTAGTGATTTTCTAAATGATTTTATTTTGCAGCCGCTGCAAGCGATTGATTTGGAAAATTTGAGGTGAGCGCGCCCCAGATGGACAGAGCATACTTCCATATTGGCATAATGAGTTGCTTAACAAGCAGCAAGCAACGCCCTAAGAGCCAGCCAATTTAACGGCTCTTGCTCTAGTTTTAACACATAATCTTGTCACGTGTGTGGCCAGCGTTAATTTGCGGTCAAGTGTGACTCCCAGGTACGTGTGTTTTAGATTCATTTTAATTTCATGTCAGTTTATAGTAATCCATTCTTGTCCTTTCTCGTTCATTCAGATCACGCAGCGTGTATATGACATGCGCTGTCTTTGTCGCATTGATCTTGAAGCACCATTTCTTAGACCATTTTACGAAGTGGTGCAAGTACTGTTGGGTCTCGCTTATCGCATTGGCCGGATGATCAGCAGAGCACATTGGATGACTATGTCTCCGCATATGTTGACAACAGCATCGACCTCCTTCATTCGGCGAAGATGGCACGATTTTGCGGAATAGTTGGCAGCGGCCATGTCAGAGGAGAAATCTGTATTCAAGAATTGCCCAAAAGACGCTGCCCTGTGGTACACCAGCTCGATATGCAGCCAATCTGGGATAGTTACTCCATCATTCATTGACTGCCAACAAAAAGTGCAGATCAGACAGGTAAACTTTCAAATGATTTTATATAAAAATTTAGTGGCAGAATTTTAAAAATTTTACTCAACAGACCCTCATGCCATACTCTATCGAACGCTTCCGATATTCGAATGTAGATGGGAGCAGTATTGTCGTTCTTCGTAGGCCCTTAATATATGCTGAGTAACTCTGGCCAACTGGTGCTCACGTTGCCGTGCCGCGACGAAAGCCAAATGGGTGGCTGGGCACAGCAGTTGCAAAATCCTTGTGCTCAAACAGGGCGCTTGAGCAGGAGTTTTCGAGGAGTTTTGCAAGGCCAGATATCAGGACTGATTGCGTCTGTAAGATGCACCATCTTCTGGAGATTTACCTGGTTTGACACAATATGATCTCCGGCGTATTCCAACATTTAGAAAAATAACCCATACGCAAAATGGATTATATATGAGTATCAAATATAAATAGAGCTTCTGCGGCAGTAATTTTATTAATTTTGTTCTCGATTTTGTCGTATCCAGGTGCTTTGGCGGGCTGCAGTGCATCCAATTCCATCTTTATTTCCGTCAATGTTACTGCTTGAAGTTTTAGTTCATCGCCTTGTTGCAACTGCTGTCGATGGCTGCGCACGTTCATTTCTCCGTGTTTGGAGAGCTGAAGTAAATCTGTCTTCCAGCTGGGGACGAAATACTTTAGCTTTCTCTCATCTGTAGTTCATCATAGTTCTCTAGTTTCGTCATCATAATACTAGGTTATGGCTGCTCGCTGGCGGTTCTGTGTTTTGCTCGCGAGCGTCGCGGCAGCTGTTAGCTATTTGTTATATGTGAGTACTTGTTACAGCATCGTCGATGTCCGTGGCACCGTTAATCTGTGTTGTCAGTGAATGGGAGTTTTCAAGAGACACACTGAAGCATCTGATATCAGGCCTCTGCAGTTAGTGGAATTACTCTGTGACAGCCGCAAATTTGCATTTACATATCACAGAGTTCAATCCATAAGCGGCAAATGGTCGAGCTCAGTTCAGTGCTGACGAAGATGTTTATGACGTGCCATCAATCCAACACTGGTGATGGCAGTCAATGGCCGACGTACGCGTTCCTGCGAATCATGCGGATAGTGAGTGCACCACCGGTGGCCAGGACATTGTACTGCGGCTTGCATGGATAGCCTCGTACAAATGCTGCCTACCCCTCTGGCACGCACGTGGGATTTCCCCAACCATGAATGCTTAGCATTCCAGTCACCGCATAGAGGAAAACTGGCCGCTGTATCGCCAGGTAAATTTTCAAATGTTAAAAGAGTTTGTGAAATGTTCTTTACTCCATTTAAACGCCGCGTGGGCAATATGCTGTTGCTATATATAATGAATGTTTAAAGAGTTTTCGTGAAATGTACTCTTACTCGCATTTAAACGCGGTGGCAATAGAATGGAAATTGGATCGAATCTTTGGCTGCAGTGACCGAATGACTGATGCCAGAACGCTCCATGAGGGCAGCACCTCCTTTGCGTGTGTCGTGTCGAATTGACGGCAAAGTATGTTACAAATCCGGCAATTCGAACACACTGTCGTTGATGGGCGCTTCGTATTTCTGTAAGTAGCATTATATCTATTGAGTTTCGTCTGATGTAAATTTCTAATTCGTTATTTTTATTCTTCACACCACAGGCATTCCAAAAGGGCGATCTTCGGGGTGTCATGCTATCTGGATCTGGCAGACACTCCTGAATTGAGCCAGAGTCCAGATTTGGATAAGCTGCAGCATCATCTATGCGATTAGGCATTATAAATTCGTTCATGGGCTGATGCGCACTCGACGTCCATAATAAAGTTCATGTTTGAATTAATTTTTTGTAAATTGTTTTTAATTAATTATTTTCCTTGCATGTGCAGGAACGCATTAAACAACATTAAATAGCGAGTCAATTTCGATCGTTTAGCTTTTAAAACATTGACATATTTTTTTGCCATGATCTGCTGGTGATTTTTGCCTGCTGCTGTAGTTGCTGTTTCTGCAGCTGTTGACGCTGATTTTGCTGCTGTTGTGCTGCTTTTGCTGTTGTTGCCGTTGCTGCTGTGTTTCTGCTGCTGCCTGTGCTGTTGCTGTTTCTGTTGCCTGACCTGCTGCACTTGGTTACGCTTAGCCGCTGCTGGCTTGAGTGGGCTCGCTGCTTACACATCGTCATCCACTTCATCAGGCACCCGTGCACCTGGGCGCAGCCGCTGCTGCCATCCGCTGTTTGCTGCTGGGTCGTTTCATCCAGATTGATACTGTGCTGTTGCAGACATTTGTGTTGATTGTCCGTTTGACAAATGTCTGTCCGTTTCGTACAACAGCGCTGTACGAAAGGACTCCGTCATATTTGCTGGGCATTTGTTGTCGGTAAGCAGTATCGATTTGCGTTTTAAAAATTTTTCAGGTTTGTTTGCTGTGTGCTGGTCAGTGCTGTTTGTTTGATGGGTGTTTGTGCCTTGTTTGTTAAATTTGTTTGTTAGTAGTTTTGCGCGTGCCGCTTTGTACGTTGGACAACCCTATGTAGCTGCTAATGTGCACGCCTTTGCAATTTAGCACATGTTGGATTATCGCTTCTCGGCTTTGTACAGGTATTTGACGGGTGGCTACCTGCACATTTCATGCAGACAAAGGAGCGTCTGCCAGTAATTTTTCGTGATGACCAAAATGCCTGGCATCTATGGCGCTGGGTCAATATGGGTTTGCGATTGGCGTTCGACCGAAACCGTCTGGTAGCCCAGCTCCTTCAGTTTGAGTATATCCTCGAGTGACCGTCTGGTTTTGGTTCGATTTTCAATTCAAATATATGCAGTGCCTTGCCGTGAAGCGATGCCTTATGCATCTATATATCTCGCTTTATAGGCCCACCTCAATGAGCCTGGTTGCAGCCAGTCATTGGGTGTGCTGTGTGATGGATTTGCGGATAATATGCGAAACCTTTTTCGTTTTCTTCGTTGGTGTGTGAATAGCTGTGTTTCATTTTCATTTTAAAATTTGCAGTACAGCATTGTAGGACTTGATGTCTTTTGCATAGTATGCGGGCACCACCGGCAATGCATGTTTGGTCCGGATTTACCCACAGACTGGGTTTTTCGTCAGACTTTCAAGTACTTGGCATGATCTGCGGCACCATCGGCAGAATAGCGGTGGCATGTTGTCGCTTTTAATCATTTGCTGCTATTTTAGCTAATTGGGGTTTGGGCTTGTTTAGGCAACATTTGTATTTTGTTGCCAACGTTGCGGTTAGGTCAGAATCATGTAGTTGCTGCTGTTGCCTGTCGATCTTGCTTAGCAACATTTTCATTTTGTTGCCGTAGGTCAGTTTTCTGTTTCTGTTGCTCTTGAGTATCCAAATTTGGTGGGCTATTTTTGTTTGCGAGGATGTGAATTGCAGTTTTCTTTTCCTTTTCTCTAAATGCAAATTAGCAGCAAAGTTGCTTTGAAGACGGGGGTAGGAAAAGCTAACAAAGATTTATTGAATTTCAGGTCAGAGGCATCCATATCAGAGGATTTTCTTTTTATTTATTGGCGTCAAAGTGAGTCTGCATTTTATTTTAGTTAATGGCAGCTCGTTGGGTAGCAAAGGTGGGACCTTGCTCTACCAAGAATTTATTATGTCAGCTTTTGATTTGGTTCTTCTCAGTGGTAACGGTGTCGCGAGTATCGTAAGCCCTGTTGTTTGCATTAACATTAACATTTGTAGTTTCTGTTAATGTCTTAGCATTGCATTGTTGCTGTTAGTTGTTGTATCTGTTAGTTTTTGCTGGCTGTTAATCGTTTGGATTTGCTTGTCATGATGGTTGACAGTTGTTCTGGTTGTTGCTGTTTGTTCTCGTTTTTGCTAAGCTTTCTCTTCTTTTTTCCCTTTGTGCGGAAGAGAATTTGCGCGCATTCTGCTGTCATTTTGTTAGTTGTTTTCTTTTGAGTGAGAGATTGGAGGCGAAATTTCTCCATGTTTATGAACAATTGCAGTTGTAGTTACTGTAGTCATTCCCTCCTTGTCTGCTGTGGCTTTTCTGTTATGTTTGCGTATTTTTTTTTTTTTTTATTTCGACTTTGCTCTACTATTACTAGTGTTAATATGCTATCATGTATCTCGTCATGATATAAATAAATTATGATGGGTATAGGGCAGTGCGATCTCCTGTGATACGGCCGTGAAGCAATGCTTCACAAGAGACATAGCGCCACCTATTCCATCGACTCTCTCCATGGCTTCTTTGGGTCTGCATCACAGTTGACACAAACTCGCATATCACAACCCCAGTTGTCCACAGATTGCAGCATAAGCGGACCAAGTTTCCCACCGCAATCGACTACACCAATGGCCCTTTCCAAGTCGTTTGCGTAGTGATCCATATAGCTTGCAGACCGAACATAGTATGCTCAGCATCCTCCAGTGTGTTCCACACTCAGAGCAGTTGCCAGAAGCTTCATGACCAAAGCGGTGCAGGTAGCTTCTGAAGCATCCATCGGCCGCTTAGCACCTGAGTCAAGTGGGAAGTTTGACTTGACCGTGCTTCCTACCAGTCCATTCCCCGATGTTCGGATAAGCCGATGCGTCCAGCGGCCCTTTGGAGACCTATCCCAACGTCGCTGCACTCTCTAAATATTCTTGCCGTCCTGCAGTCCGAACAGTTCGTGTTTCGGCGTGCTGTGGTACCGGGATCGCAGCTGCCGATAAGTAGCAGCTCGCTCTCTGGCCATTTCCACAAACGGGGTACACCAGCGATGACGAAAGCTGCGTTCTCAGAGATAGTGCGAAATCCCACTAATGATGCGGATGGCACTCTTTCTGAACGTTGCCTCCACCCATACTGTGCCGCGAACAGTGCGATGGATCGCATGGGCACCCGCGATCAGAGATCGTCGCAATTGTTTAGGCCTCCAATATTGCCATGAGCCTTTGAAAGTAGCCGGTTCATGCCTGCAGCTTTATTGCTCGTCGCTTCCAGGTGCTCTCGAAAGCTGAGCCTTGTATCGATCCATACTCCCAGATACTTAATCGCTCTTTTGGAGACGAAATGTTGTGCAACCAACCGAAATTTTCGCTACTTTCTACACGTTTTCGGCTGCATCAGCACGGCTTCAGTTTTGTGCGGCGCAAGTGCCAGCCCCAACTGAGACAAGCCACTGCTGGACGCGATGGCTTGGTTGCACACACTCTCGGCCTGCATCAGCTCCTTCCTCACGACAAGGACAGCGATGTCGTCTGCGAAGCCAACCATGTGGTGCGGTGCCGGTGAGGTTAGTCTCAGGATGCCATCATACATGACATTCCACAGAAGAGGGCCCAAAGACCGAACCTTGTGGGACACCTGCCGTCACGACGTACTCCTCTGTACCAGCGCTTGTCTCGTACAATAGCCGCCTGCAGGATAGGTAGCTACGCACGATATTCAGAAGATATCTCGGCACTTGGAACACTGCCAGAGCCTTGAGAATGCAGTCCCAACGAGCCGAGTTAAAGGCATTCTTGATGTCCAGCGTGACCATCAAGCAATACTCCTTGGCTCCTCCCTTCCATCTGCTGTGCCGCTATGGCGTGTGAGGCGATCTCCACAACTCTAGTCGCTGCGTCGACTGTCGATCTGGCCTTGCGAGAGCCAAATTGATTTGGCGATAGGTCACCTCCTGCGGCAATAGCGCGCTCCAGCCGCGTGCATATGATTTTTCTCCAACATTTTTCCCGCATTGTCAATGAGGCAGATTGGCCGATATGCAGCAGGTTCAGCTGTAGTCGGAACAGCTCACGGACAATGCAGTGCATCACACATCATCCGGTGGCATAGACGCTTTGTGCGCTGAGATCTTTTTCGTGACCAGTTGATACGCCTTCCCCCATGGTCGCTCTCCAAAGTCTCAAAAAGCTCGATGAAGCATTTACGTTTTGCTCGCCTTGATGGCATGTTTCAGAGCTTTCCGCCTCTCCTTGTATTTCGCGCTGCCACGATGTGAAGGACGGTCTGCCTCGCGATCGCTGGTAGCATCTTCTCACGCGGTTGCATTCCCGCCTGGCGGTGGCGATTTCCTCATTCCACCAGTACACTGGCAGATGGTGGTGGCGGATGATCTTCTGGGGGGCATCATATCTTTGCATGCTTGCGCTAACGCATGCAATGCTGTCGTAGCCATCTGCTTAGCGCTTCCTGCCGCTTCCATACACTGGATGCGAGCGTTGAATCGCAGCACATCCATTTTATCCGCGTTGAAGTTAACCCATCTTGATGGGTCAACTGTATTGCTAGGGCGCCGCCCGCCAACTTCGCACAGAATGGCACGGTGGTCGCTAGCTGTGGTAGGCGTCGCTCAAGCGCCAAACGTGCCGAAGGCGACAGCGCGCTGCACACATAAGTCAGGTCGACTACGGACCCCACGCCAGCTCTACAGAAAGTCTGCTGCGTGCCCTCGTTCAAGAGGATTAGATCCAGCATTTGGAACGTTTCCGTCACAATCGAGCCTCTCGCATTTGTGCAGGGACTGCCCCATTCCATTGCCCATGCATTGAAGTCGCCGCCGACAATTAATGGGGAAGAGCGGCCTATAGCATCTGCTGCGGAGTTCATCCAGAATGCGCCCGTACTCCTCCAGAGAGAAAGATGGGAGCCACATACACGCTATAACCCATGTACCGCTATCATCTCGAACTGCTTGCTGAAGAAGGTCATGCGCAGCTGCACAGTGATTTAGGTTGAGCTGGACTACTTGCATGAGTGCTTTTCGTTGCGCTCTTTGTTGCCAATGGGCAATTGCGGCTACCAGCTGGTGGTTTAGCTGTTTGCTTCCGTTTGCGCTGCAGATGTAGCAATTCGCTGCGTTGGTGCACGATGCCACTTTGTGACCAGGGAACTCCACATCTTAGACAGCAGTTACTTCTGTCAATGAGATTTTTGCATCTGCTGGCTTTATGCCCTCGATCTCAAGGCATTTGAAGCACCTCGTCCTCTGCTCTTGCTCCACAATTCTGCAGCGTGACCACCCTACCTTAAGTTTGCCCAACTCAAGGATTTTTGAGCCATAGCGGTGGCACCTGGAGAATTGCCACCTGCGTGCCTGCGTATGCCGCTCTCAGGCTCTTCAGCTGGCACACGTCTATAGGAACGCCCGCTTGCGCATGCACTGCTGCCAACACTTCCTCCCTGTCGCGTGAGTTCGTCCAAGTCACGAATAGCAATTGTGGTTCGCTGGGTTATGCTGCGCACCTCTGCGCAATCCCCTAGCACGTTTCTCGATTGCGTTCCTTCAGTTTGGAAGTACTGTCCAGCCCAGAGCCGCCGAGCTCCAACAGAAGATCTCCCTTGGCAGTTCTTCGCGCTGTGATCACGCTATCAGCGACATTTTGCAGTTTCCCATCCTGCCGTCTGGTAACCATTGAGAGCACGTCGCTATAGCTCATCTCTCCTTTTGCACTGACCACCAGTGCGTCAGGGCGTGGCTTGGTGGTGGTCCTCTTTCTCCCAGTGCTTTTCGACTCCACAGTAGTCCACTCGGCCCGTGGGTTACTGTTTTATTTCGCTTAGGTGGAGTTTTCCTCGGCTCCGCCTCGGTATCCCTCTGTCTCTTGGGCGTTGCCGACGGCTTGCTGCCGATTGCCGCTGACACGACTGCTCTTGGGGGCCGCTTTATCCAATGCGCCTTCAGTGGATGTGTCTGTCTGTGGTGATGACTGTGACGCTTGCCTCTATACACAGCTCTGTTGCGGTTCGATGCAATTTCTGCATTCTTGCCAACTTGCTCCTCATCTTTTCATTGATGTGCCTCTGCGAGGCAAACTGCTCGGAAAGGCCGTCCAGCTCCGTGCCCAAGCGCTCCAACAAGTCTTTAAGCGACCTCTTCTCGCTGGCTGGGCCAGCAAACATGCACAATACGTGTGGCCGCCATATCGGGATCCGACAACACAGCGACCGCCGACGAGCTTGCTGGTTCCTCGCTCCTGCTCCTGTTGTCGCCCGTTTGGTTTATGGCATGCAGTTTTGCTATGCTGCTGCCACACGGGAACTTAGGCCTGTTAACTGCTGGTGGTGTGGTGTGCGCTGCATCGCCGACCCACTCTTATTCGGCCAGGCCACTAATAAATTAAGTGTTGGACTTTTTTCCGATCTTGGTGGACTCGAACCGTGGGATCACTGAGTAGTTCGCGCCTCTATGCACTGCGCCACTGTGCGTGATATTAATATGCAGCTCCTGAAAAGTATGCACCTTCAAATCAATCGCTACGCTCACGGCAAGCAACAGGCCCTCCTGGAAGTATGCAGTTATTTTGCGCTTTTTAAGCTTTGCGCTGTGCTTCTGGTTGACCGACTGGGCAACGCCAGAACGCCCAGTCTGGCTGAGCAGCTGGTGTGGTAGTGCAGCTCTCGTCGTCAGCTGATCGTGGGAGTACAATTGCTATGGTTTACCAGTGGTTGTGGTCAATTGTAGTGGAACCAACAACAATTTCCCTCGCAGCCGTCAACTCTACCAATGCGTCTCCTGGTGACGCGGCTGCCTACGACGTCCAGCAGCAGATGCCCCGACCGACCGTGAGTACACAAGGATTGAACACAGCTCAAGCTCACTCGTAGTCGCTTTTTTTTTAGATTTTCGACTTATTTTGGCGAGTTCCAGAGCGATCAAAAGGAGCGTCTTCAAAAACGCGACGGCTTGTGGAAAAATTCCACTCACACTCCTCTTATGTTTGCGTGTGTACGTGTATGTGTGAGCGAAGGAGAAATTAACGTGTCGTCATGCACAGTTGCAGTTTCTGACATTGATTGTGCCTCAATTTCTCCTCTTGCTTGTCTTGGATAAATGGATCTGGGGTGCCGCTGCTCATGTTTGAGCCCCCGTATAGCATTATGGACATGTCGGAGGTCGATGGGGATAATAGTGATACAAAGTACTCACCACTTTGAGCCTTTGTGGATCAGTATTTCCGCCTGGGTCACCCTTGAGATGTTCTAATTTATAATGGCTGGAGCTGTATGTTCCTCCTTTGTCTGTTTTGTCCATGAATTGGGTTAAACTCCTTGATGAAATCATGATCTGCTTTGGAGTTCCAATCCTTGTCGATAGCCGCCATGATTTTTCTCTTGAGAGAATTTTCCCACTTTCACTTTATTAGTATTGGTTTTATATTTGGCAATTTTTTTTTTGTTTAATTGTGTTCACACGCTCGCTTAGTGACTTTTATTTTCACAAATCAATTTGTTTAATTTTTTATCACTTTGTAAATTTTTTCACTTGGTGAATTTTTATTTAATTTCTCAATTTATTTGCTTTGGTTTTGTATATTGGTTTCCCATTCATTGGTTTTTTTATTTTCTCTCACTTTTCTCAGTTTAATTCAATTTAATTTGTTTAAATTTAATCGCGTGTATAAAGTGTAGAATATAAATGAGAAGACTTTTTTTTTCGATTCAAATGATGTTCGGCGCGTCGGCGCACGACTCGCCTCCAGCAACGGAAACCGGCTACTCTGACAGCACTCTTGGAATTGAGCCTGGGCAAGAGTCCAGATTTGGATAAAATGCAGCGTCATCTATGTCATTAAACATTATAGAACTGCTAATTTGCTGATGCGCACTCAACGTCCATATTAAAGTCGTTTATTTGCGAGTCACCATTGTAAACATGGTTTGAATTGGTTTTGCTTATACTGTTTCTTATCTTGTCCTTTCCTTGCATGTGGAGAAATGCGTTAAACACGTTTGAACAGTGAGTCAATTCTGTCGTTCATTTTCTTGAACATAGTAGCTGCTGTTCTTGCTGCTGTTGACGCTGTTTCTGCTGCTGCTTTTGCTGTTGCCATGCTGCTGCTGGTGCTGCTGCCGGTGCTGTGCTGTACTTGCTTCCGTCTTTGCGGCTGCTGACTTAAGTGGACTGTTTCGCAACATCGTCATCATCCTCATCGGACACCAGTGCGTCTGACGCAGCCGATGCTGCATTCCGCTGTTGCTGCTGTCGCTGCACACAGCTTCTGCTGGAATTTTGCCATGTGCATTTGTGCTGGATTTCGACGCATTGTTGTGCTACCCAAACGATCATGTGCTGACTGCTTACAATGGTCATGATTTTGAGTTGGTGTTTGCGTTAAGAGGAGGGCGGATTTGGCGATCATTTCGTACAACAGCGCTGTACGAAAGGATTCTGTCATTATTTGCTGCCGGCTGGTGGGCATTTCGTTATCTGTATGCTGAATCAATTTTGTGAGTTAAATGTTTCTAAAATTTGTTTGCTGTCAGCTGGCCAACTGTTGGTCGTTGGATGGACGTTTGTGTGGCCTTTTTGGTTTTGACCCTGTTGATTGATAACTTTGCGCGGGCCGCTTTGAAGGATGGGCAACCCTTATAAACTGCTAATGTGCACGCCTTTACAATTAAGACATGTTGGTCTTTCGCTTCTAGGCATTGTGCAGGTAGTTGAAGGGTGATTACCTGCACATTTCATGCAGACAAAGGGCGGTCCGTCTGCAGTAGTTTTAGTGTGCCCAAATGCCTGGCATTTATGGCATTGGGCAGGGGTCACTTGATTTTAAATTGTCTTTCCACCGAAACCGACTGGTAGCCCAGCTCCTTCAGATTGAGGATATTCTCATGGGTACCGTCTGCTTTCGGTTCAATCTCGATCTCAAAACAGATTCAATGGTCTGGCCGTGAATCGATGCCTGATGCATCGTATATACCTGGCTTTATAGCCCACCTCAATGAGCCTGACTGCCAGCCAGTCATTTGGTGTGCTATGGTGCAATAGGCGGATAACAATATGAAAGCCTTTTTCGTTGCGTCTCTGATGAGTAAATAGCGTATCGTTATCATTTAGAATTGTCATTATGGCTTTGTATGTATTTTATATCCACGGTATAATATGCGGACACCATCGTCAGGCTTAGTTTTGTGTTTGTCTAGTAGTGGCATGATTGACGGCACCATAGGCAGTATTAGAGGGGTATGTTTGTCGTTTCATCTGTTGCTGTTGTTGTTGTTGTTATTGGCGTATTTGCTTGGCAAACATTTTGCGTTTTGTTGTCGATGTTGAGATGCAACCAACATCGACAACAACAACCTGATGCAATGCTCAATCAGTCCAGCAACAAAACATAACCAACATGGCCACTGTTGCCAACTCCTCCGTTAGCAACAGCAACCTAGCAACATACAAAGACAACCAACAGACAGCCAACCAAGAAAAGCAGCAACAAAAACTAACCAACATGGCGGCCCCAGTCTGTACCTCCTTTGGCAACATTAAGCCAGATAAGAACAAAAACAACCATCAGGCAGCCACTTCCAAAACACAACTATAAAAACACATACACCGAAGCGCAGCTTAATGCATACCATTGCAAACATGCAAGTGACAGAACCAGTGGCTCCCAAACTGCCAAATAAAGTCATCCCTATGATTGACAACTGGCTCTTAGACAGCAGAAGCAACGCCGACCCACTAACTGCTCTGACCTCATGACACCATCCAAGCGCAAAACGCGTCGATCTTGACTCCAGCGATGACCCAATTAGCCTGTTTGAGTTAATAACAACACCAGCATTTAAAAGTGACACAGCCAAACACTGACCGAAAGCCAGCAAACATACAACAGTTCCAACAAAGATCCGTTGACCACCCGAACTATAACAAACTGAATTCTGATCGCAATGTTGGTGAAATACCTCCACTGTTCATACCAAAAGTTGACGCCATTCTTCCTCTCTTGGAAAAATTACAAAATACGCCAGGCATAGGCAGCTGTGTTATCAAGTGCGCATCCAACGGAGTCCGCATCATAAGCAGCTGTTTAAATACAAACAACACCATCCTCAACATGCTAAATGACGCAGGCATACATATTTTCTTACACTAAGTAAGGAAAGATAGGGGCCTGCGAGTCGTCATCAGGCATCTAAATCACACCACGCCCACTGAATTGATCGCCGTAAAGCTCGCTGCCGTCGGCGACAAAGCCAGATTTATTAAAGCCATTAGAAACAAGTTCACAAATTAGCCATATAATTTGTTTGAAGTTGAAATCGAGCCCAAATCAGATGGCTCCCACCTCAAGATCCTTCAGCTTCAAGAAATGGGTCTCCAGCTAGTAAAAGTTGAAAGGCAGGCAAAGCCAACTGATCCTGCTCAATGCCACCGATGCCAAGTTTTTGGTCATACCAAAAAACTACAGCCGTCGCCCTTTTGTATGCCTGAAGTGCGCTGGCTGCTATCCAACTACCACGTGCCAGAAGAGAAGAGACGAAGCATCCAAGTGTGCTAACTTCAAGGGCAACCACATCAGCAGTTACAAAGGCTGCCCTTTGTTCAAGGAAGCCAGGAACAAATTGCTTATCTCCGCCAGATGCACCACACCAAATCGGACAACCTCCATAACCACCATCAGCACCCAACAGACAGCGTGCAGACACCAAATGCCTTCGCCTCCAGCCTCAGGGGTCAGCCAACAAGCTCGATGCATGCTACTACGTCAGCCCCAGCAGCCAACGACAGGCCATCGTACAGCCAGGTTCTCCGCAGCCCTGCGCTCGAGTCCGCGCCCCTGTCTCCTGCACCTGGTCGGCTCAACAGGCACAGCAGCCAGCTCAGCACCACCTCCAAAAAAAGAAGAAAATCAGTAACGTGAAGATACAACCAGCCAATAAAAACTCAGCAGCCCTGTTGAACTACAGCAGCATCAGCAGTATCAGCATCGACGTCAACTGGCAGATGAGCAGACCCAAAGGCCATCCCATCAGCAAAAAAGCAGCAAGCAGCCATACGAAGTACCCAACGGCGCGAACTACTCCTGGCCTCCAAAGATTGGTCGAGATATCGACGCTTCTAGAGGAAAAGGTAAACAAATTATCAAAGACTGTTTATTCTGTTCTCATGACAATTTATGTGTGAAAAACACGGCAGCCCCACAAATTAAACAATAATACTACTCCCGCCAAAGACATAGACTTTAATGTTTAATATCCACTAACATCCACTAACAATATTACAATAGAAACACACCATTCACTAATCTTCATAAACCTAACAGCAACTTTGCCCCTTTCAACAAATTAAACATAGCCCACTATGACACCTGTGTATCTAAATAAGTGTGAGTGAAACGGTTCGTGTGCCTCTTCCCTCGCTCAAACGGACCTCCTCAACCAGGCTCCGGGTAGTGAAGGTGGGTGTCTCCACGGTCCCAGCTTGTGGGAGCCTCGACCAACTCGCTTCCGCGGGCTACCTCGGACATCATTTCGTTGTCCGGCGTCCTCCTCCATCGACACCATATCTTGCCCAGAACTTAAAGCAGGTCGGAGAGGTCGGCCTCTTCGTCTGTAGTTGGATCTTGGGCGTACTGCCGGCGGAAACGAGGTCCGTCCGGCTCGTTCGTCCGACGACGCGGATTCCCAATGTGACCTTCCTGGGGTGGGTCGGCTGGCGTCAGTGGCGTGCTTTGGCGGGGGCTATGGAAGAGGGGCCTCATCGGGGGCCGGAGAGATCTATTGAATGGAGTAAGCGACTATGGTGGGAGTTTGGGGCGGACAAATGCAGGGTGGGAAGTAGGTGTGGTGGGCTGGGCGGTCGACAATGGCTGAGGTTCATGGTAATTCCATTTTTCTGGCTGTCGAAATAGGTGGTGGGGTTTCCCCTGGAGGGAAATCACGTCGACCACGGCCCGGTCAACGCGCGTTACCCGCTGCCCACGGTCTGTATGGCCGGCTCGTACGGCACGGAACGACCCACTGGTGGACTAGAATGGTTCGTTTCGTGTCGCTGTCCTCGGTGGGAGGGGGTTGTAGCGTTCCGGCTCGGTCGGAGACGTAGTTCCGGCCATAAACTCCCGCGTCCTTGCGTGGATCGCGACGTTGTCCAGGCCGGGTGACCAGGCGCCGCGTGGAAGCCGAAAAGAGGTCTAGTCTGCCTCGCTGCTTTCTTCCTCCTCGTGGGCCTCTTTCGCCTCGTAGGGGTTATACACCCTGGCTGGCTGGATGCGAAGAATGGGTCGTTGTCGGGCCACGGGCAGTAGTGGGGCACCTTGTTGTCGAGCGCCATTCCACAGTGGTTGGGCTTGTATGAAGCGCGGCCAAAAATTATTTTCCCATTGAAATTATGAAATTTTCCCCAAAAATTAAAAAAAAATATTTTGTATATACAGTAAAAAAAATGAAATACATCGAAGGACTATATCTATAGCTCCCATACAACCTTATTATGCTTAAATGCCTATTGTGCGCCAAAAATTCTTCCGGTGGAAGTAACAGTGCTAAAATTCCATATTAGCATGCAAGATATACTATATATAAGTATTTAAATTAGCCAAAAAAAAAGAATATGTTAAATTTTCCACAAACACAAAAAGAAACATCACAAAAAGCAAAGGAGAAAGCTGCAGATTGCGTCGCAAATTTGAATTTGATAACGGTAAGTACCTTGAGTTTATTAATGATGACACATAATCTGCAAGTATCAGCGTAACGTTTTTATTACCTTTAAATAGTGACAAATACACAGATAACAAAATCTATTTTTAACATGAAAATGACGTATACATAATACATAAAAAAAGTATAATTAATCAAACATACACATATACATACATATGTTTGTTTGTATGTATGTATATTGAGATGCAAGAAATGCCGTCGGCTTAGTGAGTTTTTTTGTTATTGCTGGTACGTCTTTGCCATCTTTTTATTTCTCTAAATTTAAAATTATAAAACAATTTTTTTTTGCTTTTTCTAGTGTATTTATTGATGACTTATATAATTAATAAAAACTTACATCTTAAAGAATGTTTATATGTTTGTAAGAACGCTTTTCTGTAATGACATTCCAGCTAAAGAAAAGACTTCAGATGCAGCACTACTGGCAGGTATTGATAAAATATGAAATGTCAGCTTCGAAAGGTTTGGGTAACGATCTTCATTCCCTTCCACCATTGTATCACATCAAAATCTTCAGTTAACGCTATTCTTTCTTTGCAATACCGTAGAATTTCATCAAAGGGAGTTTCTACGGCACTGCGATTTGGAGAGTAGCAACCAATTTTTGAAAATAAAATGCTGTTTTTGACACAGTCTGAGGCTTGGTGGTGCTACAATGGCGCGCTCCTGGCTTGAAGTGGATGGACTCGACGCATACTCCGTAGCATGTTCTGAAAATGTATAAAATTGTTCTTTCTCAGATACGCAGAAACACTGTATATCAATAATTCATTTTCCAGCAGATGTACTGCTCGCGGAAACAGGAAAAACGCCACCTTGTAACATATGTGTAGTTTAAATTTTGTTCCCATATTGCTTGTATATTTATGGCGATTCTCTCTTTCAATAATAATATTGGCAGCATATCCATCAGTGTCAGGATCGCATAGCTCAAAGATTTGGGTTATCGACGGCAGCACTAAACACAATGATGGCGAGCTTGAGGTTTGTAACTCTTTGAAAATTCTTTCAAAGTCCTCAAGCAGCCCGACCAGCGTTGTAAGTATTGGCTTGCTGACATCCATCAATCTATCGGCCACATGCGTCTCGCTCAAAATTGTATTCACATTTCTTATTATGTATTTTATCGAGAATGGACTTCAGCATGGTATAATTGGAGTTCCACCTACATAGTTGGACAAGCAGATTTTTAAGGTTGTGTGGAGTTGTGTTGCAAAATTTGATTTTTTTAATACTTAACAATTTTACGGCATGATTTAATTGTCTGCTCCAGCTCCGTTGCTTCGTCAAAAGATTTCTCCAACACATTGGCAAGTGGGTGGCTGCTGCAATTTAATCGGATATTATTTTCCAATGCCTTTTTTTTATATTGGAGCCTCTATCCCGTGACAAATTTTATATTGTCAAATGGTTTCCAACTCAACCGTCAAGGAATAAACTTTTTATTTTTGTCCAAAATATTGAATCCCGTTGACTTTTTGAAAATCTATCGATTTGAGGCCCCAAAATAATATCGCATAGACAGCTTTTATTATAATAGTGAAGAGTGACGCCCAGAAAATTTCTTTGACGTACTGGTCTGTCCACATGTCCACAGTAGGCAGCTACTCCATCGTTTTTACTTGCTTCTTTAGTATTTCCACTGCAAATATCCTTCCTTCTATATCCTCCGCATCTTTTTGCGCTTCCGGCATAGAATAGATGGACTGGGAAGTAAATCATCGACATCGACGTTTTCCCCATACATAGCACATATCTTTATAAAATATTGGACCATCGCCTTAAAACCAGGTCCATTAATTGCTGAAAATGGTTGGCAATCTCTCACAACCCATTCAGTGCATTTCTCCAACGCTTCCTTCTTGTCGTGAGTCTGACAACTTTGCACCATCCTTTTGGTTGTTTAAGCAATACAGCATTTATGCCGAGACAAGTTTGATGTCTGATTCTTCTTATACCTAAGAACACTACGACACTTTTCACAGAAAACCCATCCTTCAACTACGGTTTCATCGTCTTTTAAAATTTCCCGTAAAATGCTCCAAATTAAACTTTTTCTCTTGTGTATATTGGAAAGATGGTATGCTCCACTGTCAACTTTGTTTTTCATGCACTCGGATGTTTCTGCCATAGTTTTTTTTTTTAATTAAAGAACGACAAATTGCTCAAAACACGTAAACTAATTATTTATTATCCACAATGAAAATCACTTTTAGGACTGTTTATATTAATAGTTTTTTTGACTTCTTTTCACAAAACTTTCACTTGCAAATTGTTCACAATAGTCTTCTGCATGAATGCATCTAAAACGACAAATGAATCATTTATTCTAAATGTGGGCACACTCTTATTTCTGCACAGTATATTTGGGTGTGAGTGAGTAGGGTAGTATTGTCTGTTTGATTGACAGTGTTCTCACTCATTCGATAGTTGTACAGCTGTTAATGAGTACAGCAAAATTGGGTGTGCAGTTTACTTACTGTACAGTGAGTGAATCTTCATGACTGGTACATACACACATATATAGTTCTCGTGTGTATGTATGTCCGATTAAAAAAATAAATTTTGAATTTTCGTTTTAAATGTATTTATTACAAAAAAAAGAATTTAGAAAGATTCTATATTTAAATTATTATATATTGTAATGAAGAAACATTATTTTATTTACCATGTCTTCAGTAGAGGCAATTTTTGACCCTTTTTTTCGCAAATTAAATTTTTTGGGCAACAGAAAATGCCCTTTCCGATGCAGCACTGCTCGCGGGAGCTGTTTGTATCTTGCAAGTAATTTGATAAAGCAGCGGAAAACGGTCTTTATTTATTGACCACCACTGCAAAACATCAAAATCTTCATTATACGCTTATTAACATTTTATATGTTTGAAGCTCATCCTGAATATACGATAAAATGTTAGTGAGGGCTTGAAATAGGTTCTGAATATCTGCAAATATGTTATAATGTCTTGTGTAGGTTGAATTAATTTTTCATGTCATCATTTTGGCAATTTATATGAATATTAATCATCATTTCTTCAACGTCTTTAAAAGTTTGTTCCTTTTCTAATTCTGAGAATTTTGCTAATTTATTTGTGGGGTGGAACAAAAATAATGCAATGGTTGTGATATTTTTTAATTTTCTATGACTATTGAATCTATGTACTCTAAAGCGTTAGTTTGCATTTTTGAACTATTTCAATATCATTTCATTTGGTGGCAGATATGTTTTTTAACTTATTTATATGTGAACCGTCAAGTCAATGTTGGATAATTGCTACCCTCTAGCATTTTAGAGCAACATTTCAAATGGTTTGCAAGAAGGTTGACGATTCCGCTAATGTTATTTAAATAATATCTGTAATCTCTTGAAATTCAGTTTTTATTTCTACCAAAATCTGCGAACATTTCCATCCAATTTAAGCTCAACCGACTTAAAGAGG
>NW_026263544.1:0-22350 GCF_009650485.2 Drosophila albomicans | reverse complement strand
AACAAACAAATGAGAATCGTATTTGGAGAAATTGTGAAAGAATACGGGATATAAAATCACCCGTCTTGTAATAAGATTACAGGAATTAATGGGCTGCACTCATATCTACCTGTAAAATGACAATGATCTTCACTCTATCATTATTTAAAATACCCTTACATATGTGGCAAATGGTCGCTTTCCTAAAAGTATCTAACTCATTATGAGTCATCTGCATGGAACCACTATTTTCATGTGGTTCTTCATACAAATCGGACAATCTGACGTTGAAATTTTTAAATGAAAGTGCGAGCGGACATCACCTCCTGTCTCGAAACAAACTATCTAAGCCAGAGTCAAATGCACACTTTTATGGTAGTATGCAAATGCTACTGGCACATGCTTATTAATAATTTTCGTGTTTACACTTACATCTAATGATACTGGTTCCAATATACATGTTCAAAGTCTGCATACACGACGAACGGAACCTCCAACTGACGTGATGGTTTTTTAAAAAGCTAATCTTCTGATCCTTCCTTGGTCCCCTCGGTAACCACCCACACTACATCTCAATGTATGTTGGCCGCCCTCTCCTCACTCGTGAGTATTGTAAGCATTGATTACAGAACCAACGCTTAAACTCGATGTTTACCCAGTTGTTTGGCAAGTAGACTGTGAATGAAAATTGAAATTGTAAGGTGATTGTGATATTTTCAAATTTAATGAATGTACTTACGATGAATATTTTTAATCCATACATAGTGTCCATGAATACCGCGCCGTTGGTCCTCACGAATAATAAATTAATGTGGATTCTCATTTCCACTCCATCGCAGTAAAGTGGTCCAATTATTTTATCAGATTCCTCATCATACCCGAACACATTTAAACTTATGTGAGGGTTTCGTTTAGTGAACTCTTTATATTTTCGAATTTCCATCGGGGAATGATAATCCATTGAAGTCAATCTTTATGTTATTCACCTCAATTATTGGTGACGTAATCTCAACACCATAACTATTACAATGGTATGATCTACTTATTGGTTTGAGAGCTGATATAATTGCCCACTTAAAACAGAAGGCATCTTTGTTATGTACATTACAACTGCCTTTCTATTTTTTAATTTAAGCGGAAGCTCAAAATGATTAGATCCTTTTGTCGGATCACATTTATAAACATTTAAGCTCCAGCCTAATAATTTCGTGTCAAGGTCCATCCACTATCCTTTTCCTGAAACTCACTCATTTTTGCGTCTATCACATTTTTATGCGATTCAAAGAAGCGGGTGAAGTCGGATCCAGTCGTAACCTGAGACATTGTGCTCTGGGAACGATTTTATTTCTTGTTGAATATCATACTCTTTTTTTAGCATGTACTCAGCAAACAACTCAAAATTGCATTTAGATGATAGGTGGTAGTCATCACGCATTCCAAGTGTGGGATCAGTGCTAATCCAGCTCATTTAGGAATTCCATAGGCATCCTTACATCCGCTCCCTCATTCTCAAACATGTATTGGAGAATACGTCCCTTGTACCCATTCACAATCTGCTTGATTCTTCCGTCCACCGGACGGATAGAGTTGTATTTATGTATATCAGTGCGAGCGTGGAAATGCCATTGCATACCTGCAGGTAGGTAATGCTGGCCAGGAAATAGCAATACTCCCCATTGATGGTGTTGGTGGTGTAGTTTGAAGTTGTTGATATTTCTCGGGATTCATGTTGATTCTTCCGTCCACCGGACGGATGGAGTTGTATTTATGTATATCGGTGCGAGCGTGGAAAATGCCATTGCATACCTGCAGGTAGGGTAATGCTGGCAGGAATAGCAATACTCCCATTGATGGTGTTGGTGGTGTAGTTGAAGTTTGTTGAAGTTGTTGATATTCTCGGGATTCATGTTGATGTTTTTTTTTGATTGTTTCTTTTTTATTTGATGGTTGAATGAAATAATGTTTATTTTATTTGAAGTATTGTTTTTAAACTATTTGATTGTGTATTGTAAAATTGATTTTTACAATGTTGTTTAATAATAATTTTCGAATTTTACAATTTGTTTAAACAAACTTGATTTTGAAAGTTATTAACAATTTTCACTGCACAATTATATTTTGTTTTCGACGAGGGTTTATTGTTAATACTGAATGTTTAAACAATTTTTCACTACACTTATTCACTTAACAATTTTTAATATTGTTAAACTTTGGAGAATCGCGGAGCCGATGTGTATCTTCGAGTCACAACTAGAAGTGATTTAAGGATTTTAGGTTTTGGATGAAAACCCGAGGAAAAATTGAATAGTGGACGAATATCCTGGGTATTCATGGTGTATTAGTCTCATTCCATCTTGGTTATAATATTCGGCTTTTCTTTCAGATTTTCTATTTATTCTTCAAGTGTCTTGGAAATGGTGTTGTACTCTCGTCTGAATTACATCACGTTCCATCCTTTTAACGTTCATCACATCGTCCTTCCTCCGCTCCGATTTCGAATACATTCGAAATGACGAGACAAGTGGGCGCCACACCTTCGTTCGTTTTATAGATAGCGTGGCGCCTACGATCGTTTTACAGCTAGCGATGCTAGCTAACGTGCAAGGCGTCTTCGATCTACAAATCGTTTCGACTGCGACCCCGACCCCCTCACCGTCTCGTCTCGGGACACACGATCTCGAGAGCGTTTCGTAGCACGTGTTCGTTCACGTTTTCGTTCTCGATCTACGAATCGTTTTCGACTGCGACCCCATCCGTCTCGTCTCGAACTCGAGAGCGTATCGTAGCACGTGTTCGTTAGACGTTTTCGCCCTCGATCTACGAATCGTTTTCCGACTGCGCGATCCGACCCCCCACCGTCTCGTCTCGGGACACCACACGACCTCGAGAGAGAAGCGTATCGTAGTACGTGTTCGTTGCACGTTTTCGTCCTCGATCTATGAATCGTTTTCGATTGCGACCTCGAGTACGAGACCGATTGCGACCCCGACCTCGAGGGCGTGTCGGGACAAGCGATCTCGACTCCCGACCCCGAGAGCGTCTCGGGACAAGCGATCTCGACCCCGACCCCGACTCCGAAGGATTTGTCTGACGAAACGCCCCCGACCCCGATCCCTCCATCCTTTCATCGCCCCGTCTCGGGTCGCGTACGATTCGTCAGACAAATCCCACACTTGTCATTTCCACAACTAACCCTAAATTAAATTTGCATCTTTATTACCTCACACTTGACATTTCAAGAGGTTACCCTAATTAAATTGCATCTTTATTACCCCTAAATTGACATTAATGACATGTGACCCTAATTAGTACTTCCTTGTACAGAAATGTGGTATGTATAGAAACGGGTTATTCCAACTACTGCAAGCTAAATAGTGCTTTTGAACTTTAAAATTTTGTTTTTTACATTTTAAGATAACAATAAGATTTCAGAAAATTAGAGAAAATAAAAATAATACAATTACTATTATTAAAAGTTTAAATCAATGCGCGATTAGATTTTCCTTCTGTCAGTAAAGTTGAAAAGGAATGAAAAAATTTAAATCGCATTAAAAAAAAAAAAACAAAATATGCATACATATATTCTCGATCGGGAGTTGAACCTGGACCCACAACACGTTGGGCTTGCAAACTACCAGCAGAGCCATCGCGGTCCTTGTGCAAGTGCCATTTAACTGCAAAACATATAGAACGCGAGCAATTGTTGTTGTCCTCTTCTTCGAGACTTTCGTCGCGGCAAATCAAAATTGACGTGCGCTAGCTGCTCGTCAGCGAGGCAACTGCACGTTGCAAAAACTTCATATGCATACACATACTAATATAGGCGAGCATGTAGATACATACACGCATACATAGAAATGAAAGCAGAGCGCAACGAAATACGCCCGTGCTCATCGCTCCGCATTTGATCTGCGACTGAACTCAACGCTGCGCGCTGCGTTAGAACTTCGAATTTTCCAATGTTCGAATCGCAGCGCACGGCCCGACTGGGGCTGCAATAATACTGTTTTTAATGATACCTTTTGTATGTATGACTTGACGCATCTATGTATTGTATGGTTAGTGATGAAACGTAAACAGCAAATTTTACTTATTTATCTGTTGCAATTCTCAAGTGGTTCTAGTTTCGGTTTGCTTGGAGCCTCTCTAGTGGTTGTCACTGATATGAACGATGGGTCAGTAGCTGGGAGTGATGCCTCAGGTTCTGGGTCCGCTTTTTTGCGGACCAGTCGGTAGAGCTGGGAAAACATCAATGTTGGCCACAATCGATGTTGTCGATATTTTGGTATGAAAACATCGATTATCGCCGTTTAAATTTAACTTATTTAATTTGAGATCATAAAGGAAGCTGTTTTTGTTCAAAAAATAACAACATATTAACTATTTTTGGTTAAGAGAGCTCCAGCGCTCACTAATGACTTGGCCAGCTTTGCTGAAAATCCTCTCGGACGCCGTGAAAGATGCTGGAACGCAAAAGTATTGTTTTGCAATGCTTTTTCAAAGCTTTCATGGAATCTGAGCATATCTATATAAAAAATAACCATTAGATTTAAAAGCATATATTGAACAATTTCAAACCTCTCTACAAGGCGACGTTCTCCGGGGAATTTGGAGCCTCCAAATATTGCCTTAGAGCTATAATAGCATCTGTCCTCGTCGACTTAGATTTAACAACGACTGCTGTAGGAACGTAAATTTCTTCTTTTCCGGTTCTGGATTTGGTGCGTTGGCGTATCGTGCTGTGTTTTGGACAATGTGTTGTACAATTCATTCTCTAAAGCCTTAGCAGCTTGGTTTGAATTTGACTGAGAGAGAAAACCCACTTTTTTTGAACCTTGAATCCAGAATAGTTGCCAATCTTGGGACGGTTCTAACCTCATAATGGGCGCGAAACGAGCCGTGAGAAAATCGAAAATTGAATTCCCCTCTGTAGTCTTAATTTTTGGCTAATATCAACCATATTTTTGTTTAATTCACATATGAGAGGAATTAATATCGATATTGAAGCGTTTTTTTTCTCTGGGAATTAGACCGAGTAGCGTGCTCAAAAGGCTCCAAGATGTTAGCCACCAACACCACCAATATTGTTCACTATAAATTCAAGTAAAATAGATTAGTTTTTTGTAAAAATTGCACAAAAATTTGTGTCTCCGCTTACCACGCTTTCTGTTCTCGGTTGCAAGTGACTATAATCGATGTTTCCAGAAAAACAATCGATGTTAAAAATATTTTTGGCAACATCGATAACATCGATGTTTTTTTCACCTCTATTTTCTTCGAGAATCGCCATCTCTTCCTCCATTATCAATTTGGCGATTTTAAATTTAATTTGCGCCTGTCTTCTAGGGCAAAATTTTTTAATTGTTTGCGCATGAGCCAAAAACAACACATTTATGTCGTCTGGCCCCTGCGACTTTAGATATTGTGTTATATCCTCTACGGAGGACGATGGGATAAACCCATCGATGCTCTCGTCCGTTAACGCCAACGAAACTGCTCCAGTTTCTGCTGGTTCGCATTCTTCTCTTTCTTCACTTAAAATTTGTTGAACGTTTTTACCAGCGTGCCCTGAACTGGTCTTCAAAGATTTTGCGAAAAGTGTCTCTCAAATTCTCCCATTATTTTTTTTTATTTCATTTCCTAAAAAATATAAAAAATAATTGATTTTCATTTCACAGATTCCTTGCAACTGGAGACAGTTTTAGTACAATTGGACACATCCATAAAATATATGTATGAACACTACACAACCGTTTCATTATACAAAAACTGAACTTGATTTAATAAAACAATATAATTACCACTTTCTTCCAGCTCCAATCCAATTTCGTCCATATCTTGTTCCTTTTTGTTACGTTTTTTATAGTCCGCGTCGCCGAATCATATAAAATTTTATTTTTTAACGACTAATTCGATGAGTCGCTCCACTTTCGACATTGTTGCTGTTTTGTCCGACAATTGTTTTTTTACGCATTCAATATGCAGCTCCACTTTTGCCCTTGTTTACAATAGTGAACGTGTGAATGGCAAAAGACATAGCGGTAGCGGCGCGAATAAATCGCAAAGGGAACAGCGTGAATTAATCGCAGCGGCGTTGTAGCTTAAGAGATTTAATCATCTCTCACACCACAGCGAATAAATCGCAGCGGCAGCGGCGGGAGTATATAATTATATTGCGTCTTATGATAGAGGTCTGCATGACAGTCATGACAGACATGCAGTCAAAACAGCATTTGGTACTCTCACTCAAAGTTCTGACTGACTGAGTGAGACATTGTGTAAAACGAATTTGGCAAATGTGGCGAAGGCATGAGTAGAAAATTTACCGTATCCGAACGGCGAAGTAATGCAAGAATAAGTTTCGCGGCCGAGTACTCGGATAGTTGTGCGCCGCATTGGCGATGCCAAATTTTTTGCGTGTTTGTTTTTAAACCCGCTACCCATAGGATAGAAGGGTATTCTAATTTTGTGCCGACAGGAAATGTACATATGTAACAGGTAGAGGGAGGCATCTCCGACCCTATGAAGTATATATATTTTTGATCAGCGTCAACAGCCGTCCGTCCGTATGAACACCAAGATCTCAGGCATAGGCAGCTATGTAATGCGCATCCAACGGAGTCCGCATCATAAGCAGCTGTTTAAGTACAAACAACACCATCCTCAACATGCTAAATGATGCAGGCATACATCTTTTCTCATACCAAATGAGGAAAGATAGGGGCCTGCGAGTCGTCATCAGGCATCTACACCACACCACGCCCACTGAATGGATCGCCGTAAAGCTCGCTGCCGTCGGCGACAAAGCCAGATTTATTAAAGCCATTAGAAACAAGTTCACAAATTAGCCATATAACTTGTTTGAAGTTGAAATCGAGCCCAAATCAGATGGCTCCCACCTCAAGATCCTTCAGCTTCAAGAAATAGGTCTCCGGCAGTGGCCCAGTTGTCGTGGCCCTGGATGCTTCGTGGCCTCGTCGAGGAGTCTGCTTGGCCATCGTCTTGGGAGAGAGCAGTTGTTTGGGCAGCGGATGGAGCATCTGTCTGCTGGAGTACGCAGCCGTCGCCGAGTCTGAAAAAATAGAATCTCGCAATGAGGCGACAGCAGGTATACATACAATGCTGGGCAATGGCGGCCCATCCTAAGATTAGAGGTTTGCTGCCGCCGCTGCTGGGCTTTGTGTATTTCGCTGGCGTCTCTGCTTGCATCTGGACTTTTTCTCGGCTGTGTGCACTGGTTGCGATGCCTGAGCAGGCGGATCTTCATCGTCCAGGAGTTGCTCCAAGCGTCTGCTCACCAGCTCCAGGCCATAGTCAAGCGTCTCGTTTGCAGTTGCCGGCACCAAAAGAGGACGTGTCACCACGTGATGGGTAAGTGGATATTGCAGCTGTGAATTTGCATGCCGCAATGGTGGCGAATCTTCAATACAGATGATTGGTATTAGTTGCTGTTCAGTCTGTAGCTCATCAATTGTTTGCATTGTGCATTCAAGATGCGCCATATGCTCGTCCATGGTGATGTCAGGTACTAAATTATTTTTAATTTCAGGTGGCTGCTCTCATCATGATATCCAGCGCATCGCATCTGGCGAGGAGGCCATCTCTAAATCGTTTACGGAGAGTATTTATAGTCGATTCTCAGAATCGTTCTGGCAGCTTGCTGAGCAGATTTCGCTGCTCCTCAACTGTGATGTCTGGCAGTACCAGTTTTTGTATTTGCACTGGCTGGCCACGTATGCTGTCCATAATACTGTCTCTGGTGAGTAGTCCTTGTGTAAATTTTCGTCTCAATTGATTGATTTTAATTTCATTAAATCTCGCAGCTGTCGTGTGGGTCCGGTTGTCGCCGCCGCTGTGCGAAATCGCGTTCTCGTTCCTCGTTCGCTTTAGCTTCATTATACTCCTCTTGTATGCGAATAAGTGTTGGTAATAAAGGCCGAAGCTGTCTTTTCAAATTTGCTGGTCGTTTGTCTGGTGTAGTTCAGTGCGCAGATGCTCGCCTTGCATCTGCTGCAAATGTGTTGGATTTTGTTGTACTTGCATTTAGGGCTCAACGGCCTTATGAATTTGTCTAGCTGCTCCGTATATCTGGGCCTTTGCAGGCGTTGCACGACAAGTGGTTCTCTAACCAGCTTTGTCGCTTCTGGGTTTGAATGTGCAGCCAGAGAATTTGCAAATCGTTCGCTGGGCACACTGGAACGCGCCATCACAGCTGGTAAGTATTTCTGATGCATTCATTTCTGAGTGTCAAGAAACGTTTAGTGATTTTCTAATGATTTTATTTTTGCAGCCGCTGCAAGCGATTGATTTGGAAATTTGAGGTGAGCGCGCCCCAGATGGACAGAGCATACTTCCATATTGGCATAATGAGTTGCTTTAACAAGCAGCAAGCAACGCCCTAGAAGCCAGCCCAATTTAACGGCTCTTGCTCTAGTTTTAACACATAATCTTGTCACGTGTGTGGCCAGCGTTAATTTGCGGTCAAGTGTGACTCCCAGGTACGTGTGTTTAGATTTCATTTTAATTTCATGTCAGTTTATAGTAATCATTCTTGTCCTTTCTCGTTCATTCAGATCACGCAGCGTGTATATGACATGCGCTGTCTTTGTCGCATTGATCTTGAAGCACCATTTCTTAGACCATTTTACGAAGTGGTGCAAGTACTGTTGGGTCTCGCTTATCGCATTGGCCGGATGATCAGCAGAGCACATGATGACTATGTCATCCGCATATGTTGACAACAGCATCGACCTTTCATTCGGCTGAAGATGGCGACGATTTTGCGTGAGTAGTGGCAGCGGCATGTCAGAGGAGTAAATTGTATTCAAAATTGGGCCCAAGACGCTGCCCTGTGGGACACCAGCTGATATGCAGCCAACTCTGGATGTTACTCCATCATTGCATTTGACTGCAAAAGTGCGATCAGACAGGTAACTTTCAATGATTTTATATAAATTTAGTGGCAGAATTTAAAAATTTTACTCAACAGACCCTCATGCCATACTCTATCGAACGCTTCCGATATGTCAATGTAGATGGCCGAGCAGTATTGTCGTTCTTCGTAGCCCTTTAATATATGCTGAGTAACTCTGGCCAACTGGTGCTCCGTGCCGTGCTCGCGACGAAAGCCAAATTGGTGGCTGGGCACAGCAGTTGCAAAATCCTTGTGCTCAAACAGGCGCTTTGAGCAGGAGTTTCTCGAGGAGTTTTGCAGGCCAGATATCAGGCTGATTGGTCTGTAAGATGCCACATCTTCTGGAGATTTACCTGGTTTGAGACACATAGTGATCTCGGCGTATTTCCAACATTTAGAAAATAACCCATACGCAAAATGGAATTATATATGAGTATCAAATATAATAGAGCCTTCTGCGGCAGTAATTTTATTAATTTGTTCTCGATTTTGTCGTATCCAGGTGCTTTGGCTGGCTGCAGTGCATCAATTTCCATCTTTATTTCCGTCAATGTTACTGGCTTGAAGTTTAGTTCATGGCCTTGTTGCAACTGCTGGTGTCGATGGCTGCGCGGTCTTTCTCCGTGTTTGAGAGAGCTGAAGTAAATCTGTCTTCCAGCTGGGAGACGAATACTTTAGCTTTCTCATCTGTAGTTCAATAGTTCTCTAGTTTCGTCATCTAATACTAGGTTATGCTGCTGTCTCTGGCGGTTTTTGCTGTTTTGCTCGCGACGTCGCGGCAGCTGTAGCTATTTGTATATTGGTGAGTACTATGTTTACAGCATCGTCGATGTCCGTGGCCACGTTAATCTGTGTTGTCAGGTGAATGGAGTTTTCAAGAGACAACTGAAAGCATCTGATATCAGCGCCTCTGGCGAGTAGCCTGGAATTTACTCTGTGACAGCGCAAATTTGCATTTACACTATCACAGAGTTCAATCATAAGCGGCAAATGGTCAGAGCTCAGTTCAGTGCTGGACGAGATGTTTATGACGTTGCCATCAATGCCACTGGTGATGGCAAAGTCAATGGCCGACGTACGCTTCCTGCGATCATGCGGATAGTGAGTGGCACCACCGGTGGCCAGGACATTGTACCTGCGGCTTGCATGGATAGCCTCGTACAATGCCCTACCCCTCTGGCACGCACGTGGATTTCCCCACCATGAATGCTTAGCATTCCAGTCACCGCATAAGAGGAAACTGGCCGCTGTATCGCCAGGTAAATTTTCAAAATGTTTAAAGAGTTTCGTGAAATGTTCTTTACTCCATTTAAACGCCGGTGGGCAATATGCTGTTGCTATTATAATTGAATGTTTAAAGAGTTTCGTGAAATGTTCTTTACTCCATTTAAACGCCGGTGGGCAATAGAATGGAATTGGATCGAATCTTTGGCTGCAGTGCCGAATGACTGATGCCAGAACGTACCATGAGGGCAGCACCTCCTTTGCGGTGTGTGTTCGGATTGACGGCAAAGTATGTTACAAATCCCGGCAATTCGAACACACTGTCGTTGATTGGCGCTCGTATTTCTGTAAGTAGCATTATATCTATTGAGTTTCGTCTGATGTAAATTTCTAATTCGTTTATTTTATTCTTCACACCACAGGCATTCCAAAAGGCGATCTTGAGGGTGTCATGGCTATCTGGATCTGGCAGCACTCCTGAAATTGAGCCAGAGTCCAGATTTGGATAAGCTGCAGCATCATCTATGCGATTAGGCATTATAAATTCGTTCATTGGCTGATGCGCACTCGACGTCCATAATAAAGTCATGGTTTGAATTAATTTTTTGTAAATTGTTTTTAATTAATTATTTTCCTTGCATGTGCAGGAACGCATTAAACACATTAAATAGCGAGTCAATTCGATCGTTTAGCTTTTTAAACATTGACATATTTTTTGCCATGATCTGCTGGTGATTTTGCTGCTGCTGTAGTTGCTGTTTCTGCAGCTGTTGACGCTGATTTTGCTGCTGTTGTTGCTGCTTTTTGCTGTTGTTGCCGTTGCTGCTGCTGTTTCTGCTGCTGCCTGTGCTGTTGCTGTTTCTGTTGCCTGTGCTGCACCTTGGTTACGCCTTAGCCGCTGCTGGCTTGAGTGGGCTCGCTGCTTTACAACATCGTCATCCACTTCATCAGGCACCCGTGCACCTGGCGCAGCCGCTGCTGCCATCCGCTGTTTGCTGCTGGTCGTTATCCAGATGATACTGTGCTGTTGCAGACATTTGTGTTGATTGTGTTGACAAATGTCTGTCGTTTCGTACAACAGCGCTGTACGAAAGGACTCCGTCATATTTTGCTGGGCATTTTGTTGTCGGTAAGCAGTATCGATTTGCGTTTTAAAAATTTTCAGGTTTGTTTGCTGTGTGCTGGTCAGTTGCTGTTTGTTTGATGGGTGTTTTTGTGGCCTTGTTTGTTTAAATTTGTTTGTTAGTAGTTTTGCGCGTGCCGCATTGTACGTTGGACAACCCTTGTAGCTGCTAATGTGCACGCCTTTGCAATTTGCACATGTTGGATTATCGCTTCTCGGCTTTGTACAGGTAGTTGACGGGTGGCTACCTGCACATTTCATGCAGACAAAGGAGCGTCTGCAGTAATTTTTCGTATGACCAAATGCCTGGCATCTATGGCGCTGGGTCAATTGGTTTGGATTGGCGTTCGACCGAAACCGTCTGGTAGCCCAGCTCCTTCAGTTTGAGTATATCCTCGAGTGTACCGTCTGGTTTTGGTTCGATTTCAATTTCAAATATATGCAGTGGCCTGCCCGTGAAGCGATGCCTTATGCATCTTATATATCTCGCTTTATAGCCCACCTCAATGAGCCTGGCTGCCAGCCAGTCATTGGGTGTGCTGTGATGGATTTGGCGGATAATGATGCGAAAACCTTTTTCGTTTCTTCGTTGGTGTGTGAATAGCTGTGTTTCATTTTCATTTAAAATTTGCAGTACAGCATTGTAGGACTTGATGTCTTTGCATAGTATGCGGGCACCACCGCCGGGCATGGTTTTGGTCCGGAATTTACCCACAGATGGGTTTTTCGTCAGACTTTCAAGTATTGGCATGATCTGCGGCACCATCGGCAGAATTAGCGGTAGAATGTTTGTCGCTTTATCATTTGCTGCTATTTTAGCTAATTGGGGTTTGGCTTGTTTAGCAACATTTGTATTTTGTTGCCAACGTTGCGGTAGGTCAGAATCATGTAGTTGCTGCTGTTGCTGTCGATCTTGCTTAGCAACATTTTCATTTTGTTGCCGTAGGTCAGTTTTCTGTTTCTGTTGCTCTTGAGTATCCAAATTTGGTGGGCTATTTTGTTTGCGAGGGGATGTGAATTGCAGTTTTCTTTTCCTTTTCTCTAAATGCAAATTAGCAGCAAAGTTGCTTTTGAAGACGGGGGTAGGAAAAGCTAACAAAGATTTATTGAATTCAGGGTCAGAGGCATCCATATCAGAGGATTTTCTTTTTATTGGCGTCAAAGGTGAGTCTGCATTTTATTTAGTTAATGGCAGCTCGTTGGGTAGCAAAGGTGGGACCTTGCTTAACCAAGAATTTATTATGTCAGCTTTGATTTGGTTCTTCTCAGTGGTGTCGCGAGTATCGTAAGCCCTGTTGTTTGCATTAACATTAACATTTGTAGTTTCTGTTAATGTCTTAGCAGTTGCATTGTTGCTGTTAGTTGTTGTATCTGTTAGTTTTTGCTGGCTGTTAATCGTTTGGATTTGCTTGTCATGATGGTTGACAGTTGTTCTGGTTGTTGCTGTTGTTCTCGTTTTTGCTAAGCTTTCTCTTTCTTTTCCCCTTTGTGCGGGAGAAATTTGCGCGCATTCTGCTGTCATTTTGTTAGTTGTTTTCTTTTGAGTGAGAGATTGGAGGCGAAATTTTCTCCATGTTATGAACAATTGCAGTTGTAGTTACTGTAGTCATTCCCTCCTTGTCTGCTGTGGCTTTTCTGTTATGTTTGCGTATTTTTTTTTTTTTTTATTTCGACTTTGCTCTACTATTACTAGTGTTAATATGCTATCATGTATCTCGTCATGATATAAATAAATTATGATGGGTATAGGGCAGTGCGATCTCCTGTGATACGGCCGTGAAGCAATGCTTCACAAGAGACATAGCGCCACCTATTCCATCGACTCTCTCCATGCTTCTTTGGGTCTGCATCACAGTTGACACAAACTCGCATATCACAACCCAGTTGTCCACAGATTGCAGCATAAGCGGGACCAAGTTTCCCACCGCAATCGATACACCAAGTGCCCTTTCCAAGTCGTTGCGTAGTGATCCATATAGCTTGCAGACGAACATAGTATGCTCAGCATCCTCCAGTGTTCCACACTCAGAGCAGTTGCCAGAAGCTTCATGACCAAAGCGGTGCAGGTAGCTTCTGAAGCATCCATGGCCGCTTAGCACCTGAGTCAAGTGGAAGTTGACTTGACCGTGCTTCCTACCAGTCCATTCCCCGATGTTCGGGATAAGCCGATGCGTCCAGCGGCCCTTTGGAGACCTATCCCAACGTCGCTGCCACCTCTCTAAATATTCTTGCCGTCCTGCAGTCCGAACAGTTCGTGTTTCGGCGTTGCTGTGGTACCGGGATCGCAGCTGCCGATAAGTAGCAGCTCGCTCTCTGGCCATTTCCACAAACGGGGGTACACCAGCGATGACGAAAGCTGCGTTCTCAGAGATAGTGCGAAATCCACTAATGATGCGGATGGCACTCTTTCTGAACGTTGCCTCCACCCATACTGGTGCCGCGAACAGTGCGATGGATCGCATGGCACCCGCGATCAGAGATCGTCGCAATTGTTTAGGGCCTCCAATATTCGCCATGAGCCTTGAAAGTAGCCGGTTCATGCCTGCAGCTTTATTGCTCGTCGCTTCCAGGTGCTCTCGAAAGCTGAGCCTTGTATCGATCCATACTCCCAGATACTTAATCGCTCTTTTGGACGAAATAGTTGTGCAACCAACCGAAATTTTCGCTACTTCTACACGTTTTCGGCTGCTATCAGCACGGCTTCAGTTTTGTGCGGCGCAAGTGCCAGCCCAACTGAGACAAGCCACTGCTGGACGCGATGGCTTGGTTGCACACACTCTCGGCCTGCATCAGCTCCTTCCTCACGACAAGGACAGCGATGTCGTCTGCGAAGCCAACCATGTGCGTGCCCGGTGGGAGGGTTAGTCTCAGGATGCCATCATACATGACATTCCACAGAAGAGGGCCCAAGACCGAACCTTGTGGGACACCTGCCGTCACGACGTACTCCTCTGTACCAGCGCTTGTCTCGTACAATAGCCGCCTGCAGGATAGGTAGCTACGCACGATATTCAGAAGATATCTCGGCACTTGGAACACTGCCAGAGCCTTGAGAATGCAGTCCCAACGAGCCGAGTTAAAGGCATTCTTGATGTCCAGCGTGACCATCAAGCAATACTCCTTGGCTCCTCCCTTCCATCTGCTGCCCGCTATGGCGTGTGAGGCGATCTCCACAACTCTAGTCGCTGCGTCGACTGTCGATCTGGCCTTGCGAGAGCCAAATTGATTTGGCGATAGGTCACCTCCTGCGGCAATAGCGCGCTCCAGCCGCGTGCATATGATTTTCTCCAACATTTTTCCCGCATTGTCAATGAGGCAGATTGGCCGATATGCAGCAGGTTCAGCTGTAGTCGGGAACAGCTCACGGACAATGCAGTGCATCACATCATCCGGTGGCATAGACGCTTTGTGCGCTGAGATCTTTTTCGTGACCAGTTGATACGCCTTCCCCATGGGTCGCTCTCCAAAGTCTCAAAAAGCTCGATGAAGCATTTACGTTTGCTCGCCTTGATGGCATGTTTCAGAGCTTTCCGCCTCTCCTTGTATTCGCGCTGCCACGATGTGAAGGACGGTCTGCCTCGCGATCGCTGGTAGCATCTTCTCACGCGGTTGCATTCCCGCCTGGCGGTGGCGATTTCCTCATTCCACCAGTACACTGGCAGATGGTGGTGGGCGGATGATCTTCTGGGGGGCATCATATCTTTGCATGCTTGCGCTAACGCATGCAATGCTGTCGTAGCCATCTGCTTAGCGCTTCCTGCCGCTTCCATACACTGGATGCGAGCGTTGAATCGCAGCACATCATTTTATCCGCGTTGAAGTTAACCCATCTTGATGGGTCAACTGTATTGCTAGGGCGCCGCCCGCCAACTTCGCACAGAATGGCACGGTGGTCGCTAGCTGTGTAGGCGTCGCTCAAGCGCCAACGTGCCGAAGGCGACAGCGCGCTGCACACATAAGTCAGGTCGACTACGGACCCCACGCCAGCTCTACAGAAAGTCTGCTGCGTGCCCTCGTTCAAGAGGATTAGATCCAGCATTTGGAACGTTTCCGTCACAATCGAGCCTCTCGCATTTGTGCAGGGACTGCCCCATTCCATTGCCCATGCATTGAAGTCGCCGCCGACAATTAATGGGGAGCGGCCTATAGCATCTGCTGCGAGTTCATCCAGAATGCGCCCGTACTCCTCCAGAGAAAGACTGGGAGCCACATACACGCTATAACCCATGTACCGCTATCATCTCGAACTGCTTGCTGAAGAAGGTCATGCGCAGCTGCACAGTGATTTAGGTTGAGCTGGACTACTTGCATGAGTGTGCTTTCGTTGCGCTCTTTGTTGCCAATGGGCAATTGCGGCTACCAGCCTGGTGGTTTAGCTGTTTGCTTCCGTTTGCGCTGCAGATGTAGCAATTCGCTGCGTTGGTGCACGATGCCACTTTGTGACCAGGAACTCCACATCTTAGACAGCAGTTACTTCTGTCAATGAGATTTTTGCATCTGCTGGCTTTATGCCCGATCTCAAGGCATTTGAAGCACCCTCGTCCTCTGCTCTTGCTCCACAATTCTGCAGCGTGACCACCCTACCTTAAGTTTGCCCAACTCAAGGATTTTTGGAGCCCATAGCGGTGGCACCTGGAGAAATGCCACCTGCGTGCCTGCGTATGCCGCTCTCAGGCTCTTCAGCTGGCACACGTCTATAGGAACGCCCGCGCTTGCGCATGCACTGCTGCCAACACTTCCTCCTGTCGCGTGAGTTTCGTCCAAGTCACGAATAGCAATTGTGGTTCGCTGGGTTATGCTGCGCACCTCTGCGCAAATCCCTAGCACGTTTCTCGATTGCGTCCTTCAGTTTGGAAGTACTGTCCAGCCCAGAGCCGCCGAGCTCCAACAGAAGATCTCCCTTGGCAGTTCTTCGCGCTGTGATCACGCTATCAGCGACATTTTGCAGTTTCCCATCCTGCCGTCTGGTAACCATTGAGAGCACGTCGCTATAGCTCATCTCTCCTTTTTGCACTGACCACCAGTGCGTCAGGGCGTGGCTTGGTGGTGGTCCCTCTTTCTCCCAGTGCTTTTCGACTCCACAGTAGTCCACTCGGCGTGGGTTACTGTTTTATTTCGCTTAGGTGGAGTTTTCCTCGGCTCCGCCTCGGTATCCTCTGTCTCTTGGGCGTTGCCGACGGCTTGCTGCCGATTGCCGCTGACACGACTGCTCTTGGGGCCGCTTTATCCAATGCGCCTTCAGTGGATGTGTCTGTGGTGATGACTGTGACGCTTGCCTCTATACACAGCTCTGTTGCGGTTCGATGCAATTTCTGCATTCTTGCCAACTTGCTCCTCATCTTTTCATTGATGTGCCTCTGCGAGGCAAACTGCTCGGAAAGGCCGTCCAGCTCCGTGCCCAAGCGCTCCAACAAGTCTTTAAGCGACCTCTTCTCGCTGGCTGGGCCAGCAACATGCACAATACGTGTGGCCGCCATATCGGGATCCGACAACACAGCGACCGCCGACGAGCTTGCTGGTTCCTCGCTCCTGCTCCTGTTGTCGCCCGTTTGGTTATGGCATGCAGTTTCTGCTATGCTGCTGCCACACGGGAACTTAGGCCTGTTAACTGCTGGTGGTGGTGGTGTGCGCTGCATCGCCGACCCACTCTTATTCGGCCAGGCCACTTAATAAATTAAGTGTTGGACTTTTTCCGATCTTGGTGGACTCGAACCGTGGATCACTGAGTAGTTCGCGCCTCTATGCACTGCGCCACTGTGCGTATATTAATATGCAGCTTCCTGAAAGTATGCACCTTCAAAATCAATCGCTACGCTCACGGCAAGCAACAGGCCCTCCTGGAAGTATGCAGTTATTTTGCGCTTTTAAGCTTTGCGCTGTGCTTCTGGTTGACCGACTGGCAACGCCAGAAACGCCCAGTCTGGCTGAGCAGCTGGTGGTAGTGCAGCTCTCGTCGTCAGCTGATCGTGGGAGTACAATTGCTATTGTTTACCAGTGGTTGTGGTCAATTGTAGTGGAACCAACAACAATTTCCCCCTCGCAGCCGTCAACTCTACCCATGCGTCTCCTGGTGACGCGGCTGCCTACGACGTCCAGCAGCAGATGCCCCGACCGACCGTGAGTACACAAGGATTGAACACAGCTCAAGCTCACTCGTAGTCGCTTTTTTTTAGATTTTCGACTTATTTTGGCGAGTTCCAGAGCGATCAAAAGGAGCGTCTTCAAAACGCGACCGGCTTGTGGAAAATTCACTCACACTCTCTTATGTTTTGCGTGTGTACGTGTATGTGTGAGCGAAGGAGAAATTAACGTGTCGTCATGCACAGTTGCAGTTTCTGACATTGATTGTGCCTCCAATTTCTCCTCTTGCTTGTCTTGGATAAATGGATCTGGGGTGCCGCTGCTCATGTTTGAGCCCCCGTATAGCATTATGGACATGTCGGAGGTCGATGGGGATAATAGTGATACAAAGTATTCACCACTTTGAGCCTTTGTGGATCAGTATTTCCGCCTGGGGTCACCCTTGAGATGTTCTAATTTATAATGGCTGGAGCTGTATGTTCCTCCTTTGTCTGTTTGTCCATGAATTGGTTAAACTCCTTGATGAAATCATGATCTGCTTTGGAGTTCCAATCCTTGTCGATAGCCGCCATGATTTTTCTCTTGAGAATTTTCCCACTTTCACTTTATTTAGTATTGGTTTTTATTTTGGCAATTTTTTTTTGTTTAATTGTGTTCACACGCTCGCTTAGTGACTTTTATATTTCACAAATCAATTTGTTTAATTTTTTATCACTTTGTAAATTTTTTCACTTGGTGAATTTTTTATTTAATTTCTCAATTTATTTGCTTTGGTTTTGTATATTTGTTTCCCATTCATTGGTTTTTTTTATTTTCTCTCACTTTTTCTCAGTTTAATTCAATTTAATTTGTTTAAATTTAATCGCTGTATAAAGTGTAGAATATAAATGAGAAGACTTTTTTTTTCGATTCAAATGATGTTCGGCGCGTCGGCGCACGACTCGCCTCCAGCAACGGAAACCGGCTACTCTGACAGCACTCTTGGAATTGAGCCTGGGCAAGAGTCCAGATTTGGATAAAATGCAGCGTCATCTATGTCATTAAACATTATAGAACTGCTAATTTGCTGATGCGCACTCAACGTCCATATTAAAGTCGTTTATTTGCGAGTCACCATTGTAAACATGGTTTGAATTGGTTTTGCTTATACTGTTTCTTATCTTGTCCTTTCCTTGCATGTGGAAGAAATGCGTTAAACACGTTGAACAGTGAGTCAATTCTGTCGTTCATTTTTCTTGAACATAGTAGCTGCTGTTCTTGCTGCTGTTGACGCTGTTTCTGCTGCTGCTTTTGCTGTTGTTGCCATTGCTGCTGCTGGTGCTGCTGCGGTGCTGTTGCTGTACTTGCTTCCGTCTTTGCGGCTGCTGACTTAAGTGGACTGTTTCGCAACATCGTCATCATCCCTCATCGGACACCAGTGCGTCTGACGCAGCCGATGCTGCCATCCGCTGTTGCTGCTGGTCGCTGCACAGCTTCTGCTGGAATTTTGCCATGTGCATTTGTGCTGGATTTCGACGCATTGTTGTGCTACCCAAACGATCATGTGCTGACTGCTTACATGGTCATGATTTGAGTTGGTGTTTGCGTTAAGAGGAGGGCGGATTTGGCGATCATTTCGTACAACAGCGCTGTACGAAAGGATTCTGTCATTATTTGCTGCCGGCTGGTGGGCATTTCGTTATCTGTATGCTGAATCATTTGTGAGTTAAATGTTTCTAAATTTGTTTGCTGTCAGCTGGCCAACTGCTGGTCGTTGGATGGACGTTTGTGTGGCCTTTTTGGTTTTGACCCTGTTGATTGATAACTTTGCGCGGGCCGCTTTGAAGGATGGGCAACCCTTATAACTGCTAATGTGCACGCCTTTACAATTAAGACATGTTGGTCTTTCGCTTCTAGGCATTGTGCAGGTAGTTGAAGGGTGATTACCTGCACATTTCATGCAGACAAAGGGGCGTCTGCAGTAGTTTTTAGTGTGCCCAAATGCCTGGCATTTATGGCATTGGGCAGGTCACTTGATTTAAATTGTCTTTCCACCGAAACCGACTGGTAGCCCAGCTCCTTCAGATTGAGGATATTCTCAATGGGTACCGTCTGCTTTCGTTCAATCCTCGATCTCAAACAGATTCAATGGTCTGGCCGTGAATCGATGCCTGATGCATCGTATATACCTGGCTTTATAGCCCACCTCAATGAGCCTGACTGCCAGCCAGTCATTTGGTGTGCTATGGTGCAATAGGCGGATAACAATATGAAAGCCTTTTTCGTTGCGTCTCTGATGAGTAAATAGCGTATCGTTATCATTTAGAAATTGTCATTATGGCTTTGTATGTTTTATATCCACGGTATAATATGCGGACACCATCGTCAGGCTTAGTTTTGTGTTTGTCTAGTAGTGGCATGATTGACGGCACCATAGGCAGTATTAGAGGGGTATGTTTGTCGTTTCATCTGTTGCTGTTGTTGTTGTTGTTATTGGGCGTATTTGCTTGGCAACATTTGCGTTTTGTTGTCGATGTTGAGATGCAACCAACATCGACAACAACAACCTGATGCAAATGCTCATCAGTCCAGCAACAAAACATAACCAACATGGCCACTGTTGCCAACTCCTCCGTTAGCAACAGCACCTAGCAACAATACAAAGACAACCAACAGACAGCCAACCAAGAAAAGCAGCAACAAAAACTAACCAACATGGCGGCCCCAGTCTCTGTACCTCCTTTTTGGCAACATTAAGCAGATAAGAACAAAAAACAACCATCAGGCAGCCACTTCCCAAAACACAACTATAAAAACACATACACCGAAGCGCAGCTTAATGCATACCATTGCAAACATGCAAGTGACAGAACCAGTGGCTCCCAAACTGCCAACTAAAAGTCATCCCTATGATTGACAACTGGCTCTTAGACAGCAGAAGCAACGCCGGACCCACTAACTGCCTCTGACCTCATGACACCATCCAAGCGCAAACGCGTCGATCTTGACTCCAGCGATGACCCAATTAGCCTGTTTGAGTTAATAACAACACCAGCATTAAAAGTGACACAGCCAAACACTGACCGAAAGCCAGCAAAACATACAACAGTTCCAACAAAGATCCGTTGACCACCCGAACTATAACAAACTGAATTCTGATCGCAATGTTGGTGAAATACCTCCACTGTTCATACCAAAAGTTGACGCCATTCTTCCTCTTTGGAAAAATTACAAAATACGCCAGGCATAGGCAGCTGTGTTATCAAGTGCGCATACCAACGGAGTCCGCATCAATAAGCAGCTGTTTAAATACAAACAACACCATCCTCAACATGCTAAATGACGCAGGCATACATATTTTCTTACACTAAGTAAGGAAAGATAGGGGCCTGCGAGTCGTCATCAGCATCTAAATCACACCACGCCCACTGAATTGATCGCCGTAAAGCTCGCTGCCGTCGGCGACAAAGCCAGATTTATTAAAGCCATTAGAAACAAGTTCACAAATTAGCCATATAATTTGTTTGAAGTTGAAATCGAGCCCAAAATCAGATGGCTCCACCTCAAGATCCTTCAGCTCAAGAAATGGGTTCTCCAGCTAGTAAAAGTTGAAAGGCAGGCAAAGCCAACTGATCTGCTCAATGCCACCGATGCCAAGTTTTTTGGTCATACCAAAACTACAGCCGTCGCCCTTTTGTATGCCTGAAGTGCGCTGGCTGCTATCCAACTACCACGTGCCAGAGAGAAGAGACGAAGCATCCAAGTGTGCTAACTTCAAGGGCAACACATCAGCAGTTACAAAGGCTGCCCTTTGTTCAAGGAAGCAGGAACAAATTGCTTATCTCCCGCCAGATGCACCACACCAAATCGGACAACCTCCATAACCACCATCAGCACCAACAGACAGCGTGCAGACACCAAATGCCTTCGCCTCCAGCCTCAGGGGGTCAGCCAACAAGCTCGATGCATGCTACTACGTCAGCCCCAGCAGCCAACGACAGGCCATCGTACAGCCAGGTTCTCCGCAGCCCTGCGCTCGAGTCCGCGCCCCTGTCTCCTGCACACTGGTCGGCTCAACAGGCACCAGCAGCCAGCTCAGCACACCTCCAAAAAAAGAAAATCAGTAACGTGAAGATACAACCAGCCAATAAAACTCAGCAGCCCTTTGAACTACAGCAGCATCAGCAGTATCAGCATGACGTCAACTGGCAGATGAGCAGACCCAAGCCATCCCAATCAGCAACAAAGCAGCAAGCAGCCATACGAAGTACCCAACGGCGAACTACTCCTGGCCCTCCCAAGATTGGTCGAGATATCGACGCTTCTCTAGAGGAAAAGGTAAACAAATTAATCAAAGACTGTTTATTCTGTTCTCATGACAATTATGTGTGAAAAACACGGCAGCCCCACAAATTAAACAAATAAACTACTCCGCCAAAGACATAGACTTTAATGTTTAATATTCCACTAACATCCACTAACAATATTACAATAGAAACACACCATTCACTAATCTTCATAAACCTAACAGCAACTTTGCCCCTTTCAACAAATTAACATAGCCACTATGACACCTGTGTATCTAAATAAGTGTGAGTGAAACGGGGTTCGTGTGCCTCTTCCTCGCTCAAACGGACCTCCTCAACCAGGCTCCGGGGTAGTTGAAGGTGGGGTGTCTCCACGGTCCAGCTTGTGGAGCCTCGACCAACTCGCTTCCGCGGGCTACTCGGACATCATTTCGTTGTCCCGCGTCCTCCTCCATCGACACCATAGTCTTGCCCCAGAACTTTAAAGCAGGTCGGAGAGGGTCGGCCTCTTCGTCTGTAGTTTGGATCTTGGCGTACTGCCGGCGGAAACGAGGTCCGTCCGGCTCGTCGTCCGACGACGCGGATTCCCAATGTGGACTTCCCTGGGGTGGGTCGGTCTGGCGTCAGTGCGTGCTTGGCGGGGGCGTAGTGGAAGGAGGAGGCCTCAATGGGCGGGGCCGGGAGATCTATTGAAATGGAGTAAGCGTATGGTGGGTAGTCTGGGGGCGGACAAATGCAGGTGG
>NW_026263543.1:0-4247 GCF_009650485.2 Drosophila albomicans | reverse complement strand
AGTCTATGATCAAAAGTTGGGCAATTAAAAATGTTCTACCTACAGACCAAAATTCATTCATATAGTCCTTATAGTTCTCTGTAATAGGAAATCTAAAATTTATTTTTGGAATTTTTTAAATTTGCGCGTATAATGGAATTTTGAAATTTTTTAAATTTTCATGTGTTTTCCAGGTACGGACAACTAGAGTTTTGCGCGTATAATAGCAAGTTGCATATCAAAAGTTGCGCAATAAAAATGTCTACCTACAGACCAAAATTCATTCATATAGTCCTTATAGTTCTCTTGTAATAGGAAATCTAAAATTTATTTTTGGAATTTTTTAAATTTTCATTTGCGCGTATATGGAAATTTGAAATTTTTTAAATTTTCATGTGTTTTCCAGGTACGGACAACTAGAGTTTTGCGCGTATAATGGCAGTTGCATATATCAAAAGTTGCGCAATTGCGCAATAAAATGTCTACCTACAGACCAAAATTCATTCATATAGTCCTTATAGTTCTCTTGTAATAGGAAATCTAAAATTTATTTTTGGAGTTTTAAATTTTCATGCGCGTATAATGGTAGGTACGGACAACTAGAGTTTTGCGCGTATAACGGCAAGTTGCATATCAAAAGTTGCGCAATAAAAATATATACCTACAGACCAAAATTCATTCATATAGTCCTTATAGTTCTCTTGTAATAGGAAATCTAAAATTTATTTTTGGAATTTTTTAAATTTTCATTTGCGCGTATAATGGAATTTGAAATTTTTTAAAATTTTCATGTGTTTTCCAGGTACGGACAACTAGAGTTTTGCGCGTATAATAGCAAGTTGTATATCAAAAGTTGCGCAATAAAAAATGTCTACCTACAGACCAAAATTCATTCATATAGTCCTTATAGTTCTCTTGTAATAGGAAATCTAAAATTTATTTTTGGAATTTTTTAAATTTTCATTTGCGCGTATAATGGAATTTGAAATTTTTTAAATTTTCATGTGTTTTCCAGGTACGGACAACTAGAGTTTTGCGCGTATAATAGCAAGTTGTATATCAAAAGTTGCGCAATAAAAATGTCTACCTACAGACCAAAATTCATTCATATAGTCCTTATAGTTCTCTTGTAATAGGAAATCTAAAATTTATTTTTGGAATTTTTTTAAATTTTTTCATTTGCGCGTATATAATGGAATTTGAAGATTTTCATATAGTAATATTCTCATGTGTTTTCCAGGTACGGACAACTAGAGTTTTGCGCGTATAATAGCAAGTTGTATATCAAAAGTTGCGCAATAAAAATATCTACCTACAGACCAAAATTCATTCATCTAGTCCTTATAGTTCTCTTGTAATAGGAAATCTAAAATTTATTTTTGCGCGTATAATTTTTTTTTTTTAAATTTTCATGTGTTTTCCAGGTACGGACAACTAGAGTTTTGCGCGTATAACGGCAGGTTGCATATCAAAAGTTGCGCAATAAAAATGTCTACCTACAGACCAAAATTCATTCATATAGTCCTTATAGTTCTCTTGTAATAGGAAATCTAAAATTTATTTTTGGAATTTTTTAAATTTTCATTTGCGCGTATAATGGAATTTAAAATTTTTTAAATTTTCATGTGTTTTCCAGGTACGGACAACTAGAGTTTTGCGCGTATAATGGCAAGTTGCATATCAAAAGTTGCGCAATAAAAATGTCTACCTACAGACCAAAATTCATTCATATAGTCCTTATAGTTCTCTTGTAATAGGAAATCTAAAATTTATTTTTGGAATTTTTTAAATTTTCATTTGCGCGTATAATGGAATTTGAAATTTTTTAAAATTTTCATGTGTTTTCCAGGTACGGACAACTAGAGTTTTGCGCGTATAATAGCAAGTTGTATATCAAAAGTTGCGCAATAAAATATCTACCTACAGACCAAAATTCATTCATATAGTCCTTATAGTTCTCTTGTAATAGGAAATCTAAAATTTATTTTTTGGAATTTTTTAAATTTTCATGTGTGTTTTCCAGGTACGGACAACTAGAGTTTTGCGCGTATAATAGCAAGTTGCATATCAAAAGTTGCGCAATAAAAATATCTACCTACAGACCAAAATTCATTCATATAGTCCTTATAGTTCTCTTGTAATAGGAAATCTAAAATTTATTTTTGGAATTTTTTAAATTTTCATTTGCGCGTATAATGGAATTTGAAATTTTTTTAAATTTTCATGTGTTTTCCAGGTACGGACAACTAGAGTTTTGCGCGTATAATAGCAAGTTGTATATCAAAAGTTGCGCAATAAAAAATGTCTACCTACAGACCAAAATTCATTCATATAGTCCTTATAGTTCTCTTGTAATAGGAAATCTAAAATTTATTTTTGGAATTTTTTAAATTTTTTATAATGGAATTTAAAATCATGTGTTTTCCAGGTACGGACAACTAGAGTTTTGCGCGTATAATAGGCAAGTTGTATATCAAAAGTTGCGCAATAAAAATGTCTACCTACAGACCAAAATTCATTCATATAGTCCTTATAGTTCTCTTGTAATAGGAAATCTAAAAATTTATTTTTGCGCGTATTTTTAAATTTTCATGTGTTTTCCAGGTACGGACAACTAGAGTTTTGCGCGTATAACGCAAGGTTGCATATCAAAAGTTGCGCAATAAAATGTCTACCTACAGACCAAATTCATTCATATAGTCCTTATAGTCTCTGTTGTATAGTTCTCTTGTAATAGGAATTTTCTAAAATTTATTTATAATGGAAATTTTTTAAAATTTTCATGTGTTTTCCAGGTACGGACAACTAGAGTTTTGCGCGTATAATAGCAAGTTGCATATCAAAAGTTGCGCAATAAAAATGTCTACCTACAGACCAAAATTCATTCATATAGTCCTTATAGTTCTCTTGTAATAGGAAATCTAAAATTTATTTTTGGAATTTTTTAAATTTTCATTTGCGCGTATAATGGAATTTGAAATTTTTAAATTTTCATGTGTTTTCCAGGTACGGACAACTAGAGTTTTGCGCGTATAATAGCAAGTTGTATATCAAAAGTTGCGCAATAAAAATGTCTACCTACAGACCAAAATTCATTCATATAGTCCTTATAGTTCTCTTGTAATAGGAAATCTAAAATTTATTTTTGGAATTTTTTAAATTTTCATTTGCGCGTATAATGGAATTTGAAATTTTTTTAAATGTGTGTTTTTTCCAGGTACGGACAACTAGAGTTTTGCGCGTATAATAGCAAGTTGCATATCAAAAGTTGCGCAATAAAAATGTCTACCTACAGACCAAAATTCATTCATATAGTCCTTATAGTTCTCTTGTAATAGGAAATCTAAAATTTATTTTTGGAATTTTTTAAATTTCATGTGTTTTCATTTGCGCGTATAATGGCAAGAATTTGCGCAATAAAATTTTTTTCATTCATATATTTTCAATGTGTTTTCCAGGTACGGACAACTAGAGTTTTGCGCGTATAACGGCAGGTTGCATATCAAAAGTTGCGCAATAAAAATGTCTACCTACAGACCAAAATTCATTCATATAGTCCTTATAGTTCTCTTGTAATAGGAAATCTAAAATTTATTTTTGGAATTTTTGCGCGTAAAATTTTCATTTGCGCGTATACATGGATATTATAGTGAAAGGAAATTTTTATTAAATTTTTATGTGTGTTTTCCAGGTACGGACAACTAGAGTTTTGCGCGTATAACGGCAAGTTGCATATCAAAAGTTGCGCAATAAAAATATATACCTACAGACCAAAATTCATTCATATAGTCCTTATAGTTCTCTTGTAATAGGAAATCTAAAATTTATTTTTGGATTTTTTAAAGTTTCATTTGCGCGTTGAATTTTAAAATTTTTAAAATTTTCATGTGTTTTCCAGGTACGGACAACTAGAGTTTTTGCGCGTATAACGGCAAGTTGCATATCAAAAGTTGCGCAATAAAAATGTCTACCTACAGACCAAAATTCATTCATATAGTCCTTATAGTTCTCTTGTAATAGGAAATCTAAAAATTTATTTTTGGAATTTTTTTAAATTTTCATTTGCGCGTATAATGGAATTTGAAATTTTTTAAATTTTCATGTGTTTTCCAGGTACGGACAACTAGAGTTTTTGCGCGTATAACGGCAAGTTGTATATCAAAAGTTGCGCAATAAAAATATCTACCTACAGACCAAAATTCATTCATATAGTCCTTATAGTTCTCTTGTAATAGGAAATCTAAAATTTATTTTTGGAATTTTTTAAA
>NW_026263542.1:0-50664 GCF_009650485.2 Drosophila albomicans | reverse complement strand
AGATCGCCTCGACTTCACAATACAAGCGACAAAGCGAAATCTAGTACACCAATGCTATGTTCATTGAACAGGAAGCTGTACATTGCGAGCAGGCAAATGCCACTGCTTCTAAATATTATGACGAGGATAAGAAAAAAGCTCACACTGTTGATAAACAAATCAACATGAGCTTACGAGTCAGCCCTAGCGAGGCATTAACGTAACCCCAAATTCCCCACGGGCGGGAAACCCCCCGGAGGAATGGCTGTTGCGTTTTTGTTCTGGGCTTAAACGCAACCTCACAATGACTTTTTGCTGCGAAACCTAAAGACCTACCTACGGCTTAGCCTGTGCTCAGAAATCGAATCAAATCACGAAAGGTACGCTTCGCGGTACTTACTTCGCTAAAAGTTTAAGAAGAAAAAAGCCCACAAGCGGAACAGCAAGACTCAAGCGGAAAGACCTCAAAGTCAACCCGAAAGCAGTCCAAGTCCCCACACTGTAAGCAACAGCAGTGGTAGCAAGCAAAAGATGACCAGCACAGAGCAAGCCAAATGCTCAGACACGCGGAGCCAATGCGACGTAGACCATCTTCGTCCAAGTTTCGCAACAAACGGCGTTTCAAGGCCAAGCCCCTCGGGTAATGACGTATACCCAAACCAGAAACGCTTCCGCTTCTCAGCGCACGTCGCCGACAAGATCAGCGACAAAGAGTGATCATATCACGCCACGGACACACCTCAGGCACAAGCATTCCCTCTTACACGAAGGCAGCCACGTCGCGCCTCAGCCAATATAGACAGCGACGCAGATTCAGACAAGTGCGTGTCAATTTTTTAGGGGCGAAGTCCCGCTACCGTTCATTCAACGAGAGTAGCAGAGTCAGCAAAAAATTTTTAATTCGACACGGCGCTGCAAAGAGCTACATAAAGCCATTTCAGCAACTAAAAAACATTACCCCTGTCGATAAGCATTTCTCGATTCATTCAATCCATGCGCTCAAACAAATAACTGAAAAATGCTAATACAAATCTTCGCGTAACCGCCTCATTGTTTACTAAACAATCTTGTCGACATTCGAGGCATTATAGCGGCCATGACCTCCTAGTCTCAAGCGGAGTCGATTTGGCTTAAAAAGACAAGCAGCATAAGATTGCTCCAGAATCCGAGCACCATCCAATATTCATAAACGCGTAAGCGTACCTCACGACAGCAGCAGATATAGATGCCCGTGCTTGCGTCAAGCAAATCGCACACAAATGCTAAAATTCAGGAGGTCAATGCCTTTGCTGACCCAGACGAAGCATTACCGCTTCAACACTTCGGTTGTTTAGCAACCATAGACGAACGGAGGACGAGGAACCATATTACATTCTAAGCTATACCCTTACCCTATGGTGTGGCCGATTTCGTCGATTCAGAGGTAAAAAATCTCCTTAAAAACAAAATCATACAAAAATCCAATCACCGTATAATAACACCTATTTTGGGTCGTTGACAAAAAAGGTGTAGACGAAAAGGGTAACAAAGAAAAAACGCATGGTAATAATTTCAGAAAATTGAACTCAAAAAACCATTGCAGATAAAATACCCAATGCCAAACATATCAATGATATTGCGAACCTCGGACAGAGCGAGAAATATTCACGACACTAAACCTGAAGTCAGGCTACCACCAGATAACTCTGCGGAACGTGATCGCGCGAGAAGACCTCGTTTCTGTAAATGGAAGCAAGTACGAGTTTTGTTGGCTCCCGTTCGGTTCTAAGAACCGGGAGCATCTTCCAAAAGAGCCCAATCGACGATGTGCTCCTGTAAGAAGCAAGACATGCTAAACGTTACGGAGATACGTCATAATCTTCTCAAAAAACTAAACGATCATGTCAACACGTGACGTGATTTGAAAAGGTTAAGTGAAGCAAACATGAGGGTTGCTAAGAGAAATCTAAGTTTTTCAAAAACAAGCGTAGAAATACCTTGTTTTATAGTCACCGATCAGGGAGCTAGGACTGACCCCGAGAAAGTAGAGGGCCATCCAGCATTACCCTGATCCAAAAACCTCGTACGAGGTTAGATCCTTCTTAGGTTTGGCCAGCTACTATAGGTGCTCTCGTAAAAATGACTTTGCTGCATCGCAAACCGCTGTCCGACATTCTTAAAGTGAAAACGGCACAGTCAGCAAGTACAAATCAAAGAATATTCCTGTGTTCTTCAATGAAAAACAGCGCAACGCTTTTTGAAAAACTGAGAAATATTCTGGTCCACACGTCGGAAGAGGTCATGCTAATGTACCCCGATTACAAACAGCCATTCGATCTGACCACCGACGCCTCGGCATACGGTATTGGGGCAGTCCTATCACAGAAGGGCCGTCCAATCACAATGATTTCTAGAACTCTCAAAGACAGAGAGGCGAACTACGCTACTAACGAGCGTGAACTCCTAGCAATTTGTATGGCGTTAGCAAAGCTTCGTCAATACATTTACGAGCAAGAGAAATCAATATCTTCACAGACCACCAACCTCTGACCTTTGCAGTTTCCGAGGGTAACCCCAATGCAAAGATAAAGCGTTGGAAAGCCCGGATCGACGAGACCGGCGCCCGATATATTCTACAAACCCGGGAAAGAAAACCACGTAGCTGATGCATTGTCACGGCAAAACGTGAATTCCCTTGTAGACAACACTCCAAGCTCTGATGTCGCTACGATACATAGCGAAGCTTCCGCCACTTACACCATCGAGACCACCGATAAGCCAATAAATTGCTTTAGGAATCAGATCGTGATTGAGGAGCAAGGTACCCTTTAAACTAGGAGATCATATTGTTCCGAGAAAAAACTCGCATACTCTTCATTTCGTTGACAGGGAATCTTTATTTAGGAAATTAAGGTTGCATTAACCCCAAGTGTGTCAACGCGATCCATTGCGACCTCCACACCCTCGCCCAGCATTCAAGATTGAAACTGCTTGTTCGAATTTCCCGCAACTAAATCCAACATTGTAAGAAGATAGTCGACCGACATCTTCGACCATCAATGAGAGAAGGGAAATCTTGACGGACGAACATAATCGCGCCCACAGGGCTGCACAAGAGAACGTCAAGCAGGTCTTAACAGACTATTATTTCCCCAAAATGACAAAGCTCGCGAACGAGATAAACATTGAATTGTAAGGTGTGTGCAGAGCCAAGTACGACAGACACCCAAAGAAACAGGAATTAGGCGAAACACCAATCCCTTCACATACGGGGAGATGTTACACATAGACAATCTTTTCCACTGATAAGAAATCTTCCTCACTTGCGTCGACAAGTTCTCAAGTTCGCTGTAGTTCAGCCCATCCCGTCGAGACCATAGAAGATCTGAAGCCAGCAATTCTTCAAATGATGAATTTCTTCCCAAAGGCTAAGACAAACTACTGTGACAATGAACCCTCATTGAACTCACAGACAATCTCAACAATGCTGACCAACAGTTTTGGATCAACATTGCGAATGCTCCACCGTTGCACAGTGTTTCGAATGGGCAGGTAGAGCGATTATAGTACCTTGCTAGAGCTTGCTAGGTGTCTAAAAATCGACAGGAAAATAAGTGACGCAGTAGAAGTCATTTTGTGGCGGCAACGGAGTACAATAAGTCAATACACTCTGTTACCAACAGAAGGCCGGTCGATGTCGTTCAGGCACGTTCAGACGAACCGCAAGATCAGATCCAAAGCAAAATAAGAAAACGCTCAAAACGCGCTAAGAAGCAGAGAGATATGCGTCGCGGCAGAATAGAGTCTTTGAGTTGGCGAGAAAGTATTAGTTAAGTCCAACAGAAGGCTGGGAAAACAAGCTGACGCCCTTTGTGCGAAGAAGAGCGGTAGAAGCGACCTGGGACCACGGTCCTAATTAAGGGAGGTGGTCCATAAAGACAACATATAAATGACCCCCTTTCTTCTCTTTTTAGCCACTAGCATTATATTTTTAAGCCACTAGGCACCTACTTTTTTGGCACTAGGCACGCTAGTATTAGTTAGTAATAGTTTCGTCAAAAACCACTAGGCGCATTTATGTTTAGCCACCTTGGCATAAGTTTCTATCAATCTTCCATTTGGTGCTGTAACCTCTCTAATAAAAAAAACTAAAGTAAAAATAAAACACACATTTCACCCTACAGGTTGAAATCATACTTGTCTTTCTTTGTCGCTTGGCTTCGGCGGCACATCACGACTACTCGCACGCCAAGTACATCCCATCATAGATGGCAAAGTCCTTGTTTTGGGAAGAGTATGCTTATGTAAAACATTCGCGAACCTGTCGGAGTACGAACGATTGTAGAAGAAACAGTCAAGCTCATGACGTTTCCACAGTCTCACATTGAAGAAGCATCCTGGTCTAGATACAGTGCATCTGCAGACTTGCTAGAGCCTTGGGTACGCACCACAGGGGTTCGCGAGAAGCATAGACTTCTAGGCGTCCATTACTAAAGGTTGTGGCAGTACACCCTGAGAAGTGATTTAGAAAGGCACTAGTTCACGGAGATGCAAGCTATAAGAATTCCAACAATAGACAAATAGAAATAAACACTAGAGTTCAAGACCAAAATTAATAAACTAACCTCCACGTCAACAAAATGTTAAAAGTAACTCAAATTCACAATCGATTACAAGTCACCTGTATGAAACTTGTTGTGCAGAAATAGAATGTTGTCGTGGAGTTGCAGATTAAATGTTGGCTATTTCACTTGCTAAAGCTACATAGTAGCCCTAACATTTTGGATCACGCAGACTTGAATCAATGGTTTAGAGAACCCACCAGACACACGGATAGGTGACCTTATGTCTTTCTCGCCGTAAAAGTTCTTCCATCCGCCTAACTCATTGCACTTTATTAGTAAATCCCCAAAGTCAAATTTCCTGTAGAAAAATAACTATTACCCTGTCGCCCATAAAACTTCATTCTCTGAAATGCCGGACAACGTCATAGCGATTGTGATGGAGAAACTCATAATCTTCCAGAGCTGCACACCGTCTCGCCGGGCCACATTTGTCGCTGCGACAGAGACCTCATCGCGCAGGAAATACACGCAGGGGCACGGCACATTGCGAGATCCAGCCTAGCGACCTAGGAGGCGATCACCGAGGTAGACGAGGGATTATTCATAGTCAACGATAAATCCAGCAATGATTCAAGTCGACAACGGTACCGAGATCAGAGTGCTAGGCACGCACCTCATCACCTTCAACGACAGAGCCAGACATCAACGGACTCTATTCATCAACCACAACAACGCCCAGAGTAGAGTCCCTAGGATCGCCAACTTCCCTATCTTGAATATCACCGCCAGCCAAGACATTCTGAGCCTCCCGTTTCCTTCACGATTAAATGAACGAAACCTGCGAGAAATCGAGAAATTCAAGGAAGAAGCAGGGATCGCATCGCACCTTACAACGTTGCGTTCTCGTGGCGCTGTATGTTGCGCGCTCATCTGTGTCGGCCTCACCTGTCGGCACATCATCACCGCGAGAAGCGTCTGCAAAGCTGCTGAGGGACGTCGTGCGGAGATAGGGTCGGCCGAGATCGCGCCTTTAACCTCGAGGGGGAGTAGTTAAGACAAACAAACGTCTGAGTTCGCTGACCGAATACACACTGGCCAAATAGCTGAATAAGCATTTGACCGGATGTCGTTGCATAGCCGGCAACCACGACATATTTGCGTCGGCCGCTATATGAAACGATCTCCTAAGCATAAGTTGCGGGATTGTCTTGTTTTGAATTATGTTTAGTCATTTCTTTATTCGAAACAGAGGCACATCGGCCTGTAATAAACAGTAATAAGAAATACTCCGCCTTTCATTTCAAGTTATTGGATTTCAGGTGTTATTAATTTAATCAAACTCTTGGTTAAAGTAAAATCATTTATTGATCAAATAATTTGTACATACACATGTACATACGAATATATGCAACGAAGACACTCAATAGAGACACATACATACACATATACATGTGTATATATGGAGAGAGGGGCAGCAGCAGTAGTAGGAATGACTATGGCAAACGTATGATCGACGCCGACCGTTAGAGAAGGATAGCAAGTAGTAGCAAGCAGCAATTATGTATATGAGTAGACGTGTGCCTACATATTACATACACACATACATATTTACTCCAACGCTCTCTCAGCTATCCAACTCTCTCTCTCGATATTGCTCTCTGCATCGATTTCTCTCAATATGTCACATTTCTATGTTATACAGAATTGAGTTACGCTGCTTCAGTCTTGATGAAGCAGTGAAATAAATCGACGTTTGAACTGCATCGAGATGCTTTTATTGTGTGCGCGGGACTACCACAAATTTTCAGAAGTGGGATCGACAAATCAAAAAAAAAAAAAAAAATGAACACGCCTACATTCGAGAGTACACCACGCACAATCTGAAGAAGTGGCTGACGGCGCTGGGTTTGCCCACGACAGGCAGTAAAGCCAGATTATATCGCGATTGCTCGATCCTCGCCGGAGATGTTTGAGGAGATGCAATACGGGAAGCGACGATTTTTTAAGCGTTGCAAGTGTTCTGCCTGGCCAGGGAAAGTAGATCGTCCAACAACAATGAGCGCTATGAGCAGAATCAAAATGATCGCGAAGGTGTCTAGCCAGGAGAGAGTGTCCACCAGGAATGCTAGACACGATTCAGCTTCAAGCTACAGGAAGAATTACGAGTTGAGCAAAGAGGAATGCAAAATGCTCAGAAATAACACAGTTTGCGCATCAATTGTCTATAGTACAACAGAAATAGACAAACAACAACGGCGCCACACAGTTTGTGCGCACAGCTGCCACAGCAGTCGGCGCCAGTAGTCGCGGAATCTCAGCGACAGCAACAACAAAACAACGGTAACGGGATCGACACATACAACAACGGCGCCACACAGTTTGTGCGCGCAGCTGCACACAGTCGTCGCGCCAGTAGTCGCGTATTTCGGCGACTGGCAAACAACAGAACAAACGTAACGCGGGATCGGAAACGATACAACAACGACGCACACACGTGCTCGATTTGTCCACAGTCTGCGCAACGGTCGGCGTCAGAAATCGCAAATTTATGGCGACAAACAACGACACAAACAAAACAGGATTCTGTTATATCAAGCTATGGCAACACTAAAAACGTAACGGGCAGTGCTTAGAGAAGAAAGAAAATGAGCTAAACGAAATAAAAGTGGATCAGTGTCTCGCTCGCACTCGCCCCAAAGGAGGGTTACGCTGGGAGTTCGAAGAAGTCATGTGCGCGCATATGGGTAAGCCAACTCAAAAGCGTTGCAGCCATGTGCAGCTTGATGAGGAGTCGCTTCGTATGCTATTAGCCATAAATTAAAAGGAAATGCTCAGCACTGGCTCCATGCAAACCGACTCGCTTGCGTGAGCCTTTCCAAACACTGTGCGACCAATTGATATTAGCATCGGCACTGGAGCTTCGAAGGCGGAGCTACGACGAAAAGTTTGAGCAGCGTAAATGGCAACAAAAATGAGCGTTTTACAGATGTATTTCGAGGAAAAGATCGTTTAGCGCAATCGATCAAAATTGAACAACGATGAGCTCTTGGAACCAGATCATCGAAGGAATACCGTCGCTGAACTTACGTAACCAAGCGCGTATTCAGAGATTCGGAGATCCAGAACAAATGTTACAAGCCTTTGCGCACATATGTCTTCCGAAGTACGATGGAATGGGAGGGCACCAAGACGACGGAGGAGATAACAACAGGCATGCCACAACTGTAATTCCAGAGCATCTGCCAAGAAGTGCGCAAGCCGAAGAAGGGAGCCGGGATCATGCTATTGCGTGCGAGAGATGGTCATTTCATAGCGGAATGCAAGAAGAAGAAGAAGGGTGTTGTGCTACTCAACGGTAAACACGGCTCAACAACAATTATGTAAGAACATTTAATATTTATTTTCAAGCCAACCTAATTTGTTATTACTGCAGAATGCCTCATAGACTCAGGAAGCCCTATTTCATTTCGAAGAAATTCAGCATTTTCCATGAATATACCACTGGATAAACCGGTCAAAATCTCTATGTTGGAATCATAAAAGCAAATTAAATACATTGAATAGTATCTTGTTTTGTAACGAAAGAGAAAATAAAAATTTTGATTTACTAATAGTCGAGATGAGTCTATGAGTTATCGAAGCATGTTAGGTAGGACTTCATGCATACATGCGGCATAAATGTCAATTTAGAGCCCTAAAAGATTTCGATGCCATAAAAAAGAAAGATAACGCAAAGTTTTCCGAACAATACATATGGTTAGTCAACGGAAAACAGAAACCTACCCACACTGTAAGATATGAGTCTAGTCTACAGCCACTGTTAAAAGCAGAAAACTGTAAACTGTCCGGTGTTAAGCAGCGAAACTTTTAGGGACAGACTGCGACTGTTAAGCAACAAACTGTTAGAGACACACCCTTTAACGATAACAGATTGTACGATGAATCACAGCTGTTAGAAATGTTTATGATAAATCACAACTGTTAGGAGATAATTATGCCAAATCACAACTGTTAAGAGACAATGATAGTGAATCACAACTGTTAAAATGATATTGACGCCCAAATCACAGCAGTTAGACGAATCAATTATGAGGACGATAATCAAATGAAAAATGCTGTTATGAATTATTAGCTGAGCAGAAATCGTAAAAAGGCATCAAGGAGTCTCTACGGATAAGAAAATAGTAAAGCGAAAAAGACTTTTCAACAGAAAAACAGGCAAAATATAATTAGACAACAAGATTGCGATAAACTGCACATAAAACAATGTGATGGCCGGAATTGTAGATAGTTTTGACTCAAGACCATGTTCAATATTCAGATTGTAGAAGATCAAGAACAATTTATAATTATGGAGAGATATAGATCTTTAAGACACGTTGTCAATTTGTTAAAGATGTTCGAGGACACATATGTAAAAACTAAAAGGCCAGATGTTCCAATAATTAGGTGCGAAATGAAAATATGTTAAGCGATGATAAGCCTTTCAGTTGTTCGCCCAGACGATTGTCATACACTGAAAAAGAAAAACTTCTCAAGATGTTAGATGAATATATAGAAAATGATATAATTAAAGACCGAGTGACTCACAGTTTGCCTCGCAATTGTATTAGTTAAAAAAAGACAGGTGAGATTTACGTTTATGTATAGATTTTCGGAAACTAAACAAAGTACTAATAAAGGACAACTATCCACTACCTTTAATTGATGACTTAAGCTAGACAAATAGTAAACAAAGCAATCTTCACAAAGTTAGATTAAAAATGGTTACTTCCATGTTACGTGAGAAGAAACGTCAATCAAATACACATCATTTGTCACTCCGTTAGGACAATTTGAATATTAAAGGATGCCATGGGATTAAAAACGCTTCAGCAGTGTTTCAACGTTTTATGAATAAAATTTTCGTGACCTAATCAGCAAGATAAAGTAATAATATATATGATGACATCATGATGCGAGCAAAAATATGGAAGAGCATTTAGATACGTGCAAGAAGTGGTACATAGGCTGTTCAAAATAGGTTAGAATTAAGGATAGATAAATGCGAATTTAAATCATCAAGCATAAAATATCTAGTATTTTTTGATAACAAAGAAGGTATCAGAGCGGATGAGAAAGGTATTGAAGCAGTAAAAATTTCCCGATTCCAGTACAAAGTTCATGTAAGTAATGTTGGTATGTAAATCTGCTCACGCAGATACTTTACGTCACCAATCGATATACTGCTCACACCGATATATCGATGTCCGTTTCACACGAACTCATCGTCATTTCATCTTTACATTCGCCACCCTGATTCAGTCATCAGCCTCTGATGACCAGTCTTTCGTTTGACTCAGCATAACGCCATAGCCTTCATGTTGCGACGCTAATGTAGCGTGGTATTAATAGCCCTCTGTCGTTACCAACTTTTACGCACCTCATATCGCCCGCTACGCTTTATTTTCGTGACCTCATATTGGCCCAGATATTCGCTAGCTAGCTTCCTACCACACGAACTGGTACGGCGATGTGCAACGAATCTCCAAGCTTATAGCCATTCTCTTCCTGTTTTTATCGAACGCTATTTTTGTAGTTATCCTGTGCATGCTGTATTTCATCTTTCGCTTCTTGCGAGTCTTCCGTCGCTCCTCGTCGAAACTGTGTAATTTCGTCAATCTAGCATCTGTAGAATTCTGCAATCGGCATCATTTCTCATCTTAACGCCAAAACATAAGCTCGAATGGTGAGCGCTTCGTCGACTGTGTGTGGTACCATTGATGATGACTCGCTGCACCTTTGCGTACAACTTAAACCATTTGTCGGGGCTATCTGCAGACAGCTTTGAGATTATGCCAATAAGTTGAGCGATTAACGCGTTCGACTGGCCGTTTCCTCTTGGACTCCGGTGGTGCTCCAAATGGTTCGATCCATTCTCCTTTACATTTACGACTCAAATGCAGCTGAAGTAAATGCCGATCCACGATCGCTAATGATTCGGCAAGGATCTCCGAAAACGCGGACCAATTCCTCAGCTTCTGCAGAGCTTCCTCACTGCTCGTGGTTTTAGTTGGATACTACCAGAGACAAATTTTGTGAAGCCATCCACAATTGCAAAAATGTGTTTATACTGCTTTTGGTCGTTGACATCCATTACTCCCAGATGGTCAACATGTACGGTATACAAACGGTTCCGCTCTTTGTCGATCTATATAAAGAAATCCCTCCTTCTTGCCTAATTTTTTTTGTATATATGCATTTGACGCAGTTACTGATGACCTTGGATACCTTTCCCTCCAAATGTGGAATCAATAGTTTTGTGTATGGAAATGCATAGTCTTCTGGTACCGAAATAGGCCAGCTTGTGTGCTTCTGTTATGATCTCCTTTTCCATAACTTTTGGGACCACCAGCACATCCGTTCCTTCGACAGCTTTGTACAATAGGCATCCCTTAAATTTTGAAGTCTTCATATGGGCGGCTGGACAAATCTCCAAAATCGCTTTTACCATGGCATCACCTTCCTGTGCTTTCTTCAGTCTGCAGAAATTTCAGTCGAAATAACCATTATTTGGGTGGGTAGCGACTTAAAACATCGACGTGTTTCAATCGATTTCCAGGCCAATGTTCTACTTCGAAATCGAACTGCTCCATGTACACCACCCATTCTGCCACGTCGCGAGGCACATCCTGCTTCTTGCTTGAAGGCGGCGCAGTCCGATAATCAACTTGAATGAAATACCCAACAGGTACTGGCGAAACTTTTAAAGCGCCAAATAAAACGGCCTTGCCTCATATAATATAACTGTGCTTTCTCGACTCGGCTTCTGTAGTCTTCTTACTCCAGTAGCAGACATGATACAGTTGATCATCGTACCACTGCAGCAATGTGGCACCAAACCATCTTTCGAGGCATCTGTGTGGAGCTCTCTGCTGGCATTCTATCATAGATTCTTAATACTGGCTCGAGGTTAGATGCGTCTTTCAACCTTTCCAGCGACTGTAAACTCAGCAGATCCCATTCGGAAACTCTCATCCTTCCGTAAAAGATCTGTTAAACGCTTTGCTATCTACGAATATCCTCGTATGAACTCCGAAAAAATCCAGTGAGACCAAAGAAAAACTGCAGGACTTTAATATTCTGTGGTGCTGGAAATTTTCCGATAGCTTTCGTCTTCTCTATCCTGGCTTGATTTCCCGTCTTCAATTATATGGCCGAGGAAAATGAGATTTTCGCTGAGAAAATGACCACTTTTTCCATTAATTTTTTCAGCCCAAACTCTGCTGATTGCTTAACACGCGCTCCATGTGCCTCAGGCATTCGTCTGCTGCTGACGCCATGTAATGATTATTGACGCATCATATAAGGCTAAAACATCTTCGTTTATCAAGCTTTTGGGAAACGTGGCGTTGACAAATCGAATAAAAAATCGGCTGGCGAATTACGAAATCCAATGGTGCTTGCGTTGAACTCCGAAAAGGCCTTCCTTCGTAATAAAAGCTGTGAACCTCTCTGTTTTCTTCCACCACCACGTGGAAAAACCCATTTTCCAAATCCATAACGGTGAAAATACTTGCCTTCTGCAGTTTTCTCCAACACGCTCGTCCGTCATATCACCGCTACTGGAAGCAGTCTTTGAGAACCATTTTGTTTAACTGGGCGATAGTCGACACAAATGCGGTTGCTTCCATCTTCTTTTTGACAACAATAGGCGGCTAGCAAATTAGATGTGACTGTCGAATTACGCCTGTATCCAGCCACTCGTTGATTGATGTTTTTACCGCTTCAGCTTCGCTAACAGCAATTCGACTGGGTGCTGCCGAAAGGGCACAATGTTGGCATCCGGCACGATCTTAGTTGAATTGGTCACTCAGCTGTTTTCTTCATCGCATTTGAATTGCAATCATTTGTTTTCACTGCTCTTTTATATTGCGGAGAGGTCTCAATATCATTGTTGGTTTCTAAAATATTGAGAATACTTAACTGATTTGATTCTACAGTTTCCTCCCCAGCAGGGGGAGAAAACTCGTAGCCGGCTGCTGTCATCTGCACTCGAACTTTGCCACGAAGTCGTATCCAGTAAAGCATCACAGGCGATGGCATCTTGCGGAAAACTAGGAACCTGTGTGTCAGCTGCATTTCGTCGATCTTCACCTCTACATTGAATTGACCCAGAGGGCGAGTCATACCTCTTCCAAGACCTCGTAGTGTTTGAAACGCTCTGCTGTAATTTGACGCCACTAATTTTATTGACCATTGCCTCTTTAATTATTGGACGTCAGCTCCAGTATCCACTAGCGCTCTACACAACGTCAGCGATTCGCAGCTTTTTTAGTCGACGATCCTCGTAGACAACTTTCATGTTAGGTGCAGCCTTGCAGTTTCTTGACATGTGCCCGTTTCGTTGCACCGAAAACACTTAACCTCACTCTGACAATCTTTTCGAGGTGGTCGATTGCGCCACAGTTAAAACAATGCTGCTTCTTCTCAGTTTTAGGCTGTGCGCTGTATTTCTTTTTGCTTGGCTAATTTTGTCGTTTCTCTCTTTCTCATTCGTTTGGTTACTCTCATAGACTTCATACTTTTCTCTCAATTCTTTAAATGATGAACATCCGTACAAAGTGAATTTAAAGTCGCTTTTGAGATTCAAACCATCCACAACGTATTTTATCACTGATTGTATGTCTATAACTCCACGCGCAGCCAATACATTTCATTTGCAGCAGGTAATCGTGAAAACTTTCGTCTTTGTGTTCACACGCTCAGCTAATTTCTTATTAATTTCGGCGCTTGACACATTTCCCTTAGCAAATTCTTCAATCAACTTTGTTCGCAATGTATTATATTCGAACACATGTGCAGTTGACTCCAGAAATAGTGCCGCTGTACGAGTCATCTTGGCGCGCGCTTCGACATATTTCTGCTTATCACTGAGTCCGTATGCGTCTGCGTTCAAGTCAAAGTTTTGAAAACCATGCCACCACTTGCATACTATTTCCATCAAACTCGGGTATAATTTTTGCAAAATTTTCCACTACCAGCTTTCTTTTGTATTTCGTCAGCTCGGATTTTTCAGCGTTAACAACTGTACTAGCTGCTGCAGCATTTCATTATTTTCGGTCATTATACTCATTTCTGCATGTGTGGTTTTGCTCTCTTTCTTCTCAGCTTTATTCTCCATCATCTTTATCGGCTTTTTCCAGCTTCTTTTGCTTCAGCTATCCTCTGGCGCGATCGCAGCGAGTATTGTTGTCTCGCTTGCACTACTTGGTTTGCTTTTGCTCTGTTTTTTTTCGAATTTTGTTTCCACTCATATACACACAACAGCTCTAACGGTGCTTTTTCCAAGAATTTCACAACCGCTTGCAATTCACTTTTAGGCTTTTAATTATGTTGTATTTTGGACGAGCCTTTTAATACTGTTGTATTTTTGGACGAGCCTTTTAATTCTGTTGTATTTTTGGACGAGCCCCCAAATATAAGGCTAGTTGCCTTAGTTTTATTGTTATATAGTAAGTTTTAATATAAGTTTAAGTATAATATAAGTTTAAGCTAATTGATTATTGATAATTTTAACACTGCTGAGCACTACAACACGCACGGCTGTTCTGCTTTTCTGCTGATCACGGTTCTGCTCGTACTACTGCTGTTGTTCTCGTACTGCTTGTTCCTTCTGTCGACTCCGATTTCTGCTCACGTCGGCTACTCGATAATTTTACGTCGACCAATCGATATCTGCTCACACGATATATCGATGTCCGATCACACCGACTCATCGCCCTTTCCATCTTACATACATACACATATACATGTGTATATATGGGAGAGAGGGGGCAGCAGCGGTAGTAGGAATGAGGTGGCAAACGTATGATCGGCGCGCGACCGTTAAGAGAAGGATAGCAGTAGTAGCAAGCAGCAATGTATGTGTGTGTATGTATGTATACTAGAATGTATGTATATGTAAGCAAGCAAGCAACGGCGCCAACAATATTTTACTATTGGTGACAATTAACAAATTAACAAACAGCGATAGCGAAAATATATTTGTAACATATAATATAATATGATTTGGCCGGAATTGCGGCAGTAGAAAATTTTTTGGCCGACAATTGCGGCAGTTAATATTATTTAATTTTGATTTCTAGGTGAAGAGTTTTTATTTTGTTAGTCGACGGCACGACTTTCGTTGTCGATAGTAATATCGCCAACTCGCTATTTTGCTGTTTTTTTTGTTGTTGTTTTGTTGTTGTTGTTGTTGCTGCTGCTGCTGCTGCACATATATAAAGCGCGAGGAAAACTTTTTTCCCGCTCAAATATTTAACAATTTTAATAAAATATGTATAATTCAAAGAAAACAAATATACTAATTGGGTATGTATATATGAGTAAGTAAGTAATGTTGGTATGTAAATACCAGAGAACGGAACGGGTATACAAGTTAACAGACAAAACATTTCGAAACCCAAACAACAAATCCCACAAGTCCAAAATGCAGACTCAGCGTCTGACCAACTTCCTGCACGAGTGCACCTGCAAACATTCCAAGAAGACCCAAGCCAAGTTGCCCAATACATCCGCCACATGCCGGTGCAAGCAATTCCAAGAATAAGAAGCATTGCACCCAATTCACCAACCAAAGCAGCGCTGTCAACGCCGCTGCTGAAACTCGCAGCTTTATATAGGGCTAGCTTTAGAATTAGTCTTTAGTCTTTAATTCAATTTCAATAAAGAACGGTTCCATCGGAATCGTAATGAAATATATTTTTGTTATTATTTTTTAAATAAATAATTAACTGGCGCCCGAGCAGGGACCGGAAAGTTCGCGTATCGATAGTGCAAAACCGTATCTAAGTGCGCCAAGAACATTTTCGGTCAAATCGCGTTACGATAGAGCAAAACAGTTTCTAAGTGCGTGAAAGCGAATAGTGCATCGACAGAGCAAAACAGTTTCTAAGTGCGCGATTTCAAACCAAGTTATTATCCCAATAAAGGCTCGTGATAATCAATCACTGGGAAATAACAATAAGCCAAAAGGACGTTAATTCGACCAAGTGCGACCAAAGCAATTAAATTTGCAAAACCTTCGCGACTATTAAATTAGTCAGTTGAAGGAACAGTTCAAACAATCTCGGCAATTAAGTTAGCCAACATAAACCTGTACCAAGCCATTAAGTTAGCTAGTGTAACAGGTGAGGTTGTGAGAACTGCATCGGTGGACCACATATTCTGCAAGATACGTTCTCAGAATACTCTCCAGGAGGTATGGATCACGGAGCCCCATAGCAGCTGCAAAAGGAACAACCCCGTCCCATCAGGAAAGGTGGCCACATCATTGCTAATGTAAGCTAGATATAAGAAATTTTACAAAGAAAAGAAAACAAAAACGGAAATTAAAACATAAAGCAAAGTGTAAAAATACAAGACTCCAAGGAGTCCATATAGAATATAGCAAATCGCAAGCAAATGAATAAAACTAAAAGCGAAAAGCAAAATTAAAAAAAATATATAAGAAAGAAACAAATCATTGCAAGGTAAACAAGACTCAAAGAGTCCATAGTAAAAGAGTAAATAACATAAATAAGTGTAAAGCGATAAATCAAACAAAAGATCACAACGGTGATATAACTTATTCCAACTTTGCGATTCCCAAGGGACCCTCCAATGTAGAAGGAAAAAACCATCCACTGGTTATAAACTTATAATATAAAACAAAAAAAAAAAACCAAAAAAAAAAAAAAGGAAAAATATAGCGTTTTAAATTCATCTTATCGCTTATGGCCAATCGTCATAACTTAATTCGACCCCCCATATTAGATCCTGAAGAAATAGAACAAGTGAACGAAGCACAAAGACAACGTTCAATTGAGAGACAAAACAATAGGCATTTAGAACATCAACAAAACAGACCCACCATGAACGAAGATAACAGAGCCGCTCTAACAGCCGCTATAAGCGAAAATATTAGCCGAACAATTGCCAATATTATTAAGACAACATACCAATCCTGTAGAAGATTTTCTAAGTCTCCCAGATCATGTTATTGCGCGCAGAACATCAAAGAAATTTGACAGATCTTGACAGAGTACCCGACATAGCAAAAGGTTTGCGTGAGTTTAGTGGAAACCCTGAAGAATTTAGCTCATGGAAAAAAAAGTGTAGAGCGTGTTTTACAAGCATATAACTCATACCAAGGTACGCCCAAAATATCATAATATCTTGCACACCATCCGAGACAAGATAACGAAAAGTGCAGACCAAGCTTTAGAAGCATATAAGGTACCGCTTAACTGGGATGCCATGTGTAGATGTCTTTCGCTGCATTATGCAGATAAACGAGACATAGCAACCCTAGTATATGAAATGACTACATTAGTACAAGGTACGAATCAATCAGTGGAAGATTTCCATAAAGACGTATACAGACACTTGTCCCTAATTTTAAATATAAAACGAGTAGCATGGATATTGACAGAAACGGGGAAGCAATGTTGACAAAATTATACAGAGACAAAGCTCTAGACACTTTCATTCGAGGGCTACAAGGTGACTTGCCTCGGCTATTAGGCATGAAAGAACCAGCAGACTTACCTACCGCACTACATCTCTGCTTAAAAATGGAAAATCAAACCTTTAGGTCGAAACATGCCACTTTTAAAGGACATCCGACACATTTTAGAAACAGTAATAGTAAACCCATACCAGCCCCACGGAATGTCATCCTCTCAAACAGACAACCACCACCAATCCCTTTCAGACAACAACAGCCACGACAATACTTACACTACGGACAACTACCACCAATTCTGGGTATCAACCAATTGCCAACCCACGGCAATACACTGTTGTCACAACCTCTCAACAGGTTGCACCACCTAGGCCAATGGCCCCGAAACCGCTACCGCGTCCAGAACCAATGGATGTGGATTCCAGCGTTCAAACGAAATTCGTCAACTACATGAACAGACCACGATTTGAAGCTGGGAAAAGACCCCCCGGTCCTATACCAGACGGACAGAAACGACAGAGAAAACTTTAACATACAGACAAACAACGACGAAATAACAGAACCTTCGACAGTAACTTACGATACCACAACTAATTATGAACAAGCAGTCGCTGAATACGAGATACACGCAGACGTAGAACAAACAATAGAAGAATACGTAGAACAAGTAGACCAATATGACAACAACTATGAAGATGACACTTGCGAATTTTTATGACTACTCTGCACAAAATATTTTAGAGTAAAGAGTTCCTCTCTCCCATACTTTACTTGTAGATTGAGGAACGGCAAAATAATTAAAATTCTCATTGACACTGGATCTAATAGAAATTACATCAAGCCGAAATTTGTAGAAAACCCCACTCCAAATAAAAACCCTTTTCACGCCGTCTCGATAGGAGGCAATACACTGGTAACACACCACACAAAAATGCCAACTTGTTCAATATAACAGATGTTGAGGTGAAATTTTTCTTATTAAAAGACCTAGAAACTTTTGATGCTTTTTTTAGGTAACGACACCTTAAAGGAATTAGGAGCAGAAATAAATCCAAGTAAAAACCTAATGATAATCAAAAACAAGATAAAAATCCCTTTAAAAGAACAAATCTTCAAAGCAGTAAATACAATAGTACTAAGAACAAGCCACCTGTCAGAAACACAGAAAACAAATCTAAACCAACTCTTAAAAAAATTTCCAAACCTCTTCGCCAATCCAAATCAAAAACTGACCTACACAACCAAGGTACAAAATCGCGCCCGCTATATTTCAGCGAGCTTTGGATGACATACTTCATGAACATATCGGTAAGATATGTTTCATTTACATAGACGATATCATCATATTTAGTAAAGATGATGAATCCCATTACAGGAACTTGGAGTTAATTTTTCGAACTTTACAAGATGCCAACATGAAATGTCAGTTAGATAAATGCAAGTTCATGAAGAATAAAGTCGAATTTCTAGGTTTTGTAATTTCCGATAAAGGCATCGAAACAAATCCAAATAAAGTCGCAGCGATAGCCAACTATCCCTGCCCTAAAACTCTAAAAGAGCTGAGATCTTTTCTTGCACTCTCCGGCTACTACCGAAGATTCATACAAAGTTATGCTAAGTTAGCAAAACCCCTTACGTCTCTTTTAAGGGGGGAAGATGGACACGTGTCCAAAAACAGGTCATCAAAAAAAACAATTACTCTTGACTCCGAAGCATTGAAGGCTTTTCAAAAACTACGAAGTTGTCTTATTTCAAAGGAAATAATTCTTCGCTATCCAGATTTTACTAAAGAATTTCACTTGACAACGGACGCGTCTAATTACGCAATAGGAGCAGTCCTATCGCAAGACAACCAACCAATTTCATTCCTATCGAGAACACTAGCAAAAGCAGAAGAAAACTATGCAGCTAACGAAAAAGAAATGCTGGCCATCATCTGGTCACTTAAAGCTCTCAAAAATTATTTATATGGGAAAGCAAAAGTCAAAATATTCACCGACCACCAATCCCTAACACATTCCTTGAGCAGTTGGAACGGAAATGCTAGAATTAAAAGATGGAAATCCTACCTAGAAGAATATGACTACGAAATATTCTACAAACCAGGAAAGGAGAACGTCGTAGCTGACGCACTCTCGAGAATATCAACTGATCAAATCAATTCCATAGCCTCAACTCAGCATAGTGCAGAAAGCTCAAGTCACGAACTAATACCCAGTATGGAAGTCCCCATTAATGTTCTCAAGAACCAAATATTTCTTAACAAGCAGATAAATCCGACTACATATTCTCTATACCATTCCCCACGTTCCATCGACACGAAATATACAAAAAGGAATTTAACGACAAAGAATTAGTAGAAACTCTTAAAAAATACCTCAACCCTTCGGTTATAAATTGCATCCAAACAACTGAGGATATAATGGGGAAAATACAACTATTATATCCTAAATATTTCAAAAACGTCAAAAACCGATTCTCTCAATCCATGACTGTAGACCTCACCAACGAATCTAGACAAGAGGAGGAAATCCTCAAAATCCACAATAGAGCACACCGCAGTGCCGAAGAAAATAAAATTCAATTAGCAGAAAAATTCTACTTCCCCAAAATGAAACAAAAAAAAAGCAACATAGTAAGGCAATGCAAAATTGTAAGGAATCTAAATATGACCGACATCCCCCTAATCCAGAAATAAAAAAAACTCCAATACCAGAATATCCCGGTCACATCATTCACATCGACATTTACTCAACCAAAGGCCATTTAGTTCTTACAAGCAATAGATAAATTCTCAAAACTAGCACAGGCACGCATAATCAATTCAAAAGCAATAGAAGACATTCGAACACCACTTAGGGACATTATTTTCTATTATGGAGTTCCTAAGTTTGTTGTAATAGATAATGAGAAATCTCTCAACTCAAGGTCCATAAAATTCATGCTTGAGGATCAGTTAAATATTACAATTTACACTGCGCCACCATATAAGAGTACAGTTAATGGACAAGTAGAAAGGTTCCATTCGACACTTTCCGAAGTAATGAGATGCTTACAGAAAGAAAACCACCACAGAACCTTCGAAGAACTTCTAGATAGAGCCGTATACGAATATAACTACTCTTTCCATTCCACAACCAAAAAGCGACCATTAGAGGTATTCTTCGGAAGGAGAGTCACGACAAACCCAGACCAGTACGAACAGGCCAGACAAGACAATATTGACAAACTTAAGACAGCACAAAATAAAAATTTACAATTCCACAACAAAAGCAGAAACGAAATAATAACTTATGAGCCAGGACAAGAAATATATGTAAAAGTAAACACACGTTTAGGTTCAAAACTTTTCCCAAGATTTAAGAAAAAACTTGTTAAAGAAGATAAAAATACAAACATTTTAACAGAATCTGGAAGAATCGTACATAAAAGTAACATCAAATCATAATATTTGCAGGGTATTACTATGGACAATAACGGAAGCTACGATGGACATTACAAGCTACACGAACGCTCAGACAGTGACCAAAAAAACTAAAAACTAAAAGCGAAAAGCAAAATTAAAAAAAAAAATATATAAGAAAAGAAACAAATCATTGCAAAGTAAACAAGACTCAAAAGAGTCCATAGTAAAAGAGTAAATAACATAAATAAGTGTAAAGCGATAAATCAAACAAAAAGATCACAACGGTGATATAACTTATTCCAACTTTGCGATTCCCAAGGGACCCTCCAAGGTAGAAGGAAAAAACCATCCACTGGTTATAAACTTATAATATAAAACAAAAAAAAAAAAACAAAAAAAAAAGGAATAATATAGCGTTTAAATTTCATCTTATCGCTTATGGCCAATCGTCATAACTTAATTCGACCCCCCATATTAGATCCTGAAGAAATAGAACAAGTGAACGAAGCACAAAGACAACGTTCAATGAGAGACAAAAACAATAGGCATTTAGAACATCAACAAAACAGACCCACCATGAACGAAGATAACAGAGCCGCTCTAACAGCCGCTATAAGCGAAATATTAGCCGAACAATTGCCAATATTATTAAGACAACATACCAATCCTGTAGAAGATTTTCTAAGTCTCCCAGATCATGTTATTGCGCCAGAACATCAAAGAAATCTGACAGATCTTGACAGAGTACCCGACATAGCAAAAGGTTTGCGTGAGTTTAGTGGAAACCCCGAAGAATTTAGCTCATGGAAAAAAAGTGTAGAGCGTGTTTTACAAGCATATAACTCATACCAAGGTACGCCCAAATATCATAATATCTTGCACACCATCCGAGACAAGATAACGAAAAGTGCAGACCAAGCTTTAGAAGCATATAAGGTACCGCTTAACTGGGATGCCATGTGTAGATGTCTTTCGCTGCATTATGCAGATAAACGAGACATAGCAACCCTAGTATATGAAATGACTACATTAGTACAAGGTACGAATCAATCAGTGGAAGATTTCCATAAAGACGTATACAGACACTTGTCCCTAATTTTAAATAAAACGAGTAGCATGGATATTGACAGAAACGGGGAAGCAATGTTGACAAAATTATACAGAGACAAAGCTCTAGACACTTTCATTCGAGGGCTACAAGGTGACTTGCCTCGGCTATTAGGCATGAAAGAACCAGCAGACTTACCTACCGCACTACATCTCTGCTTAAAAATGGAAAATCAAACCTTTAGGTCGAAACATGCCACTTTTAAAGGACATCCGACACATTTTAGAAACAGTAATAGTAAACCCATACCAGCCCCACGGAATGTCATCCTCTCAACAGACAACCACCACCAATCCCTTTCAGACAACAACAGCCACGACAATACTTACACTACGGACAACTACCACCAATTCTGGTATCAACCAAATTGCCAACCCACGGCAATACACTGTTGTCACAACCTCTCAACAGGTTGCACCACCTAGGCAATGGCCCCGAAACCGCTACCGCGTCCAGAACCAATGGATGTGGATTCCAGCGTTCAAACGAAATTCGTCAACTACATGAACAGACCACGATTTGAAGCTGGGAAAAGACCCCCCGGTCCTATACCAGACGGACAGAAACGACAGAGAAACTTTAACATACAGACAAACAACGACGAAATAACAGAACCTTCGACAGTAACTTACGATACCACAACTAATTATGAACAAGCAGTCGTTGAATACGAGATACACGCAGACGTAGAACAAACAATAGAAGAATACGTAGAACAAGTAGACCAATATGACAACAACTATGAAGATGACACTTGCGAATTTTATGACTACTCTGCACAAAATATTTTAGAGTAAAGAGTTCCTCTCTCCCATACTTTACTTGTAGATTGAGGAACGGCAAAATAATTAAAATTCTCATTGACACTGGATCTATATAGAAATTACATCAAGCCGAAATTTGTAGAAAAACCCCACTCCAAATAAAAACCCTTTTCACGCCGTCTCGATAGGAGGCAATACACTGGTAACACACCACAAAAAGGCCAACTTGTTCAATATAACAGATGTTGAGGTGAAATTTTTCTTATTAAAAGACCTAGAAACTTTTGATGCTTTTTTAGGTAACGACACCTTAAAGGAATTAGGAGCAGAAATAAATCCAAGTAAAAAACCTAATGATAATCAAAAACAAGATAAAAATCCCTTTAAAAGAACAAATCTTCGAAGCAGTAAAATACAATAATATGACCGACATCCCCCTAATCCAGAAATAAAAAAAACTCCAATACCAGAATATCCCGGTCACATCATTCACATCGACATTTACTCAACCAAAGGCCATTTAGTTCTTACAGCAATAGATAAATTCTCAAAACTAGCATAGGCACGCATAATCAATTCAAAAGCAATAGAAGACATTCGAACACCACTTAGGGACATTATTTTCTATTATGGAGTTCCTAAGTTCGTTGTAATAGATAATGAGAAATCTCTCAACTCAAGGTCCATAAAATTCATGCTTAAGGATCAGTTAAATATTACAATTTACACTGCGCCACCATATAAGAGTACAGTTAATGGACAAGTAGAAAGGTTCCATTCGACACTTTCCGAAGTAATGAGATGCTTACAGAAAGAAAAACCACCACAGAACCTTCGAAGAACTTCTAGATAGAGCCGTATACGAATATAACTACTCTTTCCATTCCACAACCAAAAAGCGACCATTAGAGGTATTCTTCGGAAGGAGAGTCACGACAAACCCAGACCAGTACGAACAGGCCAGACAAGACAATATTGACAAACTTAAGACAGCACAAAATAAAAAATTTACAATTCCACAACAAAAGCAGAAACGAAATAATAACTTATGAGCCAGGACAAGAAATATATGTAAAAGTAAACACACGTTTAGGTTCAAAACTTTCCCCAAGATTTAAGAAAGAACTTGTTAAAGAAGATAAAAATACAAACATTTTAACAGAATCTGGAAGAATCGTACATAAAAGTAACATCAAATCATAATATTTGCAGGGTATTACTATGGACAATAACGGAAGCTACTGTAACGAATCACTAGAGTAGTATTCGTCGGGTGCTGGTGGAAGGTTTACTAGTGTGGCGTACGCGCTGGCTTCTCCGGGCTTTGCTCAGATAGCATGGGGTTCAAGGAAAGGGCCAACTAATAGGACGCACCACTTATAACAATAATACATTTAAAATTCGCGTACATAAGGGAAACAGAGAGAAGGAGTGCAATGGAAGGTTACATGAAACAATAGTGAAAGAGAAGAGAAAGGAAAGGAGAGGAAGGTAGGTTAACAAAGAAGACGGAGCCACTCTCTAACGCAACACAGCTGTTATTGTGTGCAGACGCCCACCCTACCGTGATCCTGCATTCAAATGCCAAAAACTAAAAAAGTTGGCAGGATCCCTAAAAGACAGTGGTTCGGCTAACCTACTCCTGCTTCGTTAGGCATGGTTCCAAATAAAAGTGAACAATTAAGCGGACATACTTAATTTATTAACATATAAGAAAAGTGATTTGAATTTTAACATTACAAACGAAATGACAAGAAAAATAAATAAATAAATAATTTAACGGACAAACATATTAAGTGTGTATGAGGCGGAATTAATTAAATAAGGCAAAAAAAAAAAAAAGAATAAATAAAGAAAAACTAAAAATAATTAACCTATAAATATAAAATATGATCTAGCATAATTATAATATAAATAATTATTTTTGCATTTAAATGTTGAATAAATTAAGAGAAGGAAAAAATGAGCTAAAATGAACTAGTTTTGGTTCATTTAGAAATGCAATGTTAGGTCATCACACCGAATATAGGCAATCACTAGATGCAAGTAAAAATGAGGATCAGCTGATGGCGGTCACCCAATGAAATGTTTTGCTATTGCCAGTCTCGCAAGGTCATTGACCGCTGGGACTGCAGACAGCTGTAGCAGCGCTATGGTCAGATGGACCACCAGCAAAAGGGAAGCTTTAGCTCTAGCTCATAGATTATTAATTAGTTAGAGTGAAACAGACTTACATACATTAGAGACTCCCACGCAGAAAGATCTTTCCTTGTGTTGGTGCCTGTCTGTGGTGTATCTGTGGGGAATAATAATAATTGCGAGCTTTTGCGCCTGCATGGAAGCTGCTTGCTACGACCGGTAACGTCGATCAAAACAAACATGCATACATACAAATGTATGCAAGTATGGTTTTACATGCTTTCCAGGCAATACAAAAACATTAATTTTTTATAACTAAATTCAATTTTACAAAGATATTTTGCCTAGAGGTGTTGCCTTACATGCCTTCTTAAATGATTGCCATTTCTATTTTATACAATAGTACAGTGGTACTTGTATTATGAAGGACCCAGAAAAGTTGTTGGTTCAACTTTCTCGCCACATCATATTACACTTACAACATTGATGGACTATCACTTATTAATGCATACTTAAACAACATAACGTAAATTAACAATAATAAACAAACAAACAAAAAAAAAAATAAGCTGCTAGTCAGCCGTTCGCCTTCCTCCTGGGTGACGCAGATACTCGGCCTCGATGCCACCACAAGTGCGGAGCAAATAGCCAACGGAGATCGCAAGGCTGCCGGACGCAGGTGTTTTGCAGTAGAAACACAACCTGCTGGGAAGCAATTCTCCTGTGCTCAATGAGCGTCTGCAGCTAGCAACCGCTCAACTGTTTGTGTTGTCCAGACAGCTGATCTGGCCAGCACAGCTGCGACGTGGAGCTTTGGGTGGTTGGCCGTTAATCAAGCAGTTGTGTCTGTTGAAGTTGCAGTTTAAATTAATTTAAAATTCTACCGCTGGGCTATTATATAAAATATGGCTGGGTTTATTTAAAATATGACTGGGTCATTAGAGTCAGTTTAATACCAGGTTTTATATAAAATATGACTAAGTGCCGAATCTAAAAATAAATAGACAAAACTAAACTTAGAACAACGAAAAACTAAACATACGTTCAACAAATATTTACCCTAATCTGGAAAAACGGCACTTGGTATGGGAGGACAAACTCCTGCAGTGGACAACCATCTATTGCATGTGTTGGGTTGACGGCAAAGGTGCACTTTTGCGAGAACAAATACCATTAATATATCAGTATAACAATTATACATTGCAGTATCATTGTATACTTACAAGTAAGATATCTGCATCAGGCTTCGCCAACCACTTCACTGAGATATATACTTTTTAGTCACATGCACTTGTACACATTTTTTCAGGCTCGGCACATAACCTGCCAACCATTTTTCTTCCAGCCAAAACCAACAACAAAAACCTTTTTTTCGGAAATTTGACAATTAATCCTACTCAAAAAGGTAATCGCTTGTCTATTTTGGTCTGGACTTCACACGATCAGCTGATCTAGCAATTAATGCTTGCATGTATCGTGGTCACCAATAGATGGCGCTATTTCTGGAGCTTTCAGTATCATTTGTAAATAAAGCTCCGCTTCTAAGCACAAAACACGACAAGACATTGAGTACCATTTTCTCAGACTACAAATTTATGTTATACAACGAAACAAATTAAATAATACAAATTAACTAGTACAATAAACATATAAATAAATAATATAATAAATAATAGGTAGAAATATGTATGTGTATAGAAAAAGAACGAAAAAAAAAATGTTGCATACTTTTAGGCTTAGCTAATTTCAGATACGACAAGCGGCCTATTACACATCCCCCTGGCAAAATCACACTTAGTCGTTGTAACGACAAAGTGGGATACCCGCTTGGAGGTAGCTTAACTGCAATGATGCAAGATAAACGATTATTGCCTAAGGTCCTTCGTATGAAATTTGCCAGTTCTGTTTGTTGCTCCGATGTCAACTCGAGTTGCTGCGAATTGTCAAAGGTAATTGAGGCAACGCTGTCAGTCTGAGCCGGGTGCATCAAACATCTTGGCGAAATTAAGTATTTATAAATTGCAAACTAAACAAAAAAAAAACGTATGAAACACAAAACAATATTAAATAAACAAACAATAATCGAAATCAAACTCAAAAATATAAACCAATATACCATGAATAAATTTGGAACCATGCAACACTTATCGAAAGAAGAGTTGCTAACTAATAGTCGAAAACAGATATGGATGAAAAAGGAAATAGGAAATTTAAGAACACAGATAGGTTTTGGTTGCATCACTACCACTTACACTCGTATCCACGCAGAAGATAACGACCATGCTCATGTGTAGTGATTAACCCAGAAAAAAAAAGATATTGAAAAAGAAAAGAGGAAATTCGAAACATTGTTCCAGATACAGATCGATTTTGGCTGCATCACTATCACTTACACTCGTATCCACGCATAAGATAACGACCATGCTCGTGTATAGTGATTAACACAAAAAAGAAGTATATATCGAAACCAATGAAAATAGGGAATTCGAAAAAAACATAGTTCCAAATATAGCGGCAAGTTAAGTAGTTCGAAACCACTTACTTGTTCCAAGCGAATATTTAGAACCAATGTCCACCTACAGATAGATTTTGGTTGCATCACTACCACTTACACTCGTATCCACGCAGAAGATAACGACCATGCTCGTGTGTAGTGATCAACACAGAATCAAAAAGCAGATATCGAAAAAGAAGAAAAGAATAGGAATGAATGGAAAAGGGATAGGACTAGTTGCTAGATAAGCATACCTTCAATTAGTATGACGAGAAAGCAGCTCTGAGCCACGATCCGTTTCAAACACTAACTGAAATGTGAATGCCCTAACAGCCACTAAAAGAAAAGAAATTGGGGAACAATATAAACATTCATAAAGCTTCTGCCTGTTAATAATACCAACTTTAAGAGCAATTATTTCAAAACTATGTATAGCATAATAGCGCATGCAAACCATACTCAGTCGATAATAGATCGCCTAATTAGTAATATTACACTGTAAACTTTTATGATCGCTAAAGACGGACAATAAACAGTACTAAACACACTAAGCTGACTTGCGCCACCACGGGACTATGCAACCCCAGTCAATGAGTTTAACTGTCAATTGCTGAATTAATTTTGTGGTACTACTTTATTTCCATCGTTTTCATTAGGTGTTTTGCTTACCGCAAGAGGCAGATCTGGTCCACGAACTTTTTCAAAGCAAGCTCTACACCTTAAGAAATACGATAGCATATAAATGACAGTAGACAGTTTGACCGTTTGAGTATAAAGCCATTTTGAAGCTATTATTTTCGAAAACGTCAACCACTACCGTCTTGGTTAAGTTCTTTTGTCCTGATTTGATGAGGTATTACTTTCTCACTAATAACACAGACACAAAGAGACTAACCTAGTACACAATTATGGAGAAGGACAACAAAAAGACTTGAATCACTAGATGTTATTGATTCTAGAGCATATATAATATTTTTAAAGGCCATGTTTAGATTCTATACAAAAACAGGCCACACGATTGGGCGCCAAAATATATTATTAAATTATAATTATATCTGTAACGAATCACTAGAGTAGTATTCGTCGGGTGCTGGTGGAAGGTTTACTAGTGTGGGCGTACGCGCTGGCTTCTCCGGGCTTTGCTCAGATAGCATGGGGTTCAAGGAAAGGGCCAACTAATAGGACGCACCACTTATAACAATAATACATTTAAAATTCGCGTACATAAGGGAAAACAGAGAAGGAGTGCAATGGGAAGGTTACATGAAACAATAGTGAAAGAGAAGAGAAAGGGAAGGAGAGGAAGGTAGGTTAACAAAGAAGACGGAGCCACTCTCTAACGCAACACAGCTGTTATTGTGTGCAGACGCCCACCCTACCGTGATCCTGCATTCAAATGCCAAAAACTAAAAAAGTTGGCAGGATCCCTAAAAGACAGTGGTTCGGCTAACCTACTCCTGCTTCGTTAGGCATGGTTCCAAATAAAAGTGAACAATTAAGCGGACATACTTAATTTATTAACATATAAGAAAAGTGATTTGAATTTTAACATTACAAACGAAATGACAAGAAAAATAAATAAATAAATAATTTAACGGACAAACATATTAAGTGTGTATGAGGCGGAATTAATTAAATAAGGCAAAAAAAAAAAAGAATAAATAAAGAAAAACTAAAAATAATTAACCTATAAATATAAAATATGATCTAGCATAATTATAATATAAATAATTATTTTTGCATTTAAATGTTGAATAAATTAAGAGAAGGAAAAAATGAGCTAAAATGAACTAGTTTTGGTTCATTTAGAAATGCAATGTTAGGTCATCACACCGAATATAGGCAATCACTAGATGCAAGTAAAAATGAGGATCAGCTGATGGCGGTCACCCAATGAAATGTTTTGCTATTGCCAGTCTCGCAAGGTCATTGACCGCTGGGACTGCAGACAGCTGTAGCAGCGCTATGGTCAGATGGACCACCAGCAAAAGGGAAGCTTTAGCTCTAGCTCATAGATTATTAATTAGTTAGAGTGAAACAGACTTACATACATTAGAGACTCCCACGCAGAAAGATCTTTCCTTGTGTTGGTGCCTGTCTGTGGTGTATCTGTGGGGATAATAATAATTGCGAGCTTTTGCGCCTGCATGGAAGCTGCTTGCTACGACCGGTAACGTCGATCAAAACAAACATGCATACATACAAATGTATGCAAGTATGGTTTTACATGCTTTCCAGGCAATACAAAAACATTAATTTTTATAACTAAATTCAATTTTACAAAGATATTTTGCCTAGAGGTGTTGCCTTACATGCCTTCTTAAATGATTGCCATTTCTATTTTATACAATAGTACAGTGGTACTTGTATTATGAAGGACCCAGAAAAGTTGTTGGTTCAACTTTCTCGCCACATCATATTACACTTACAACATTGATGGACTATCACTTATTAATGCATACTTAAACAACATAACGTAAATTAACAATAATAAACAAACAAACAAACAAAAAAAAAAATAAGCTGCTAGTCAGCCGTTCGCCTTCCTCCTGGGTGACGCAGATACTCGGCCTCGATGCCACCACAAGTGCGGAGCAAATAGCCAACGGAGATCGCAAGGCTGCCGGACGCAGGTGTTTTGCAGTAGAAACACAACCTGCTGGGAAGCAATTCTCCTGTGCTCAATGAGCGTCTGCAGCTAGCAACCGCTCAACTGTTTGTGTTGTCCAGACAGCTGATCTGGCCAGCACAGCTGCGACGTGGAGCTTTGGGTGGTTGGCCGTTAATCAAGCAGTTGTGTCTGTTGAAGTTGCAGTTTAAATTAATTTAAAATTCTACCGCTGGGCTATTATATAAAATATGGCTGGGTTTATTTAAAATATGACTGGGTCATTAGAGTCAGTTTAATACCAGGTTTTATATAAAATATGACTAAGTGCCGAATCTAAAAATAAATAGACAAAACTAAACTTAGAACAACGAAAAACTAAACATACGTTCAACAAATATTTACCCTAATCTGGAAAACGGCACTTGGTATGGGAGGACAAACTCCTGCAGTGGACAACCATCTATTGCATGTGTTGGGTTGACGGCAAAGGTGCACTTTTGCGAGAACAAAATACCATTAATATATCAGTATAACAATTATACATTGCAGTATCATTGTATACTTACAAGTAAGATATCTGCATCAGGCTTCGCCAACCACTTCACTGAGATATATACTTTTTAGTCACATGCACTTGTACACATTTTTTCAGGCTCGGCACATAACCTGCCAACCATTTTTCTTCCAGCCAAAACCAACAACAAAAACCTTTTTTTTCGGAAATTTGACAATTAATCCTACTCAAAAAGGTAATCGCTTGTCTATTTTGGTCTGGACTTCACACGATCAGCTGATCTAGCAATTAATGCTTGCATGTATCGTGGTCCACCAATAGATGGCGCTATTTCTGGAGCTTTCAGTATCATTTGTAAATAAAGCTCCGCTTCTAAGCACAAAACACGACAAGACATTGAGTACCATTTTCTCAGACTACAAATTATGTTATACAACGAAACAAATTAAATAATACAAATTAACTAGTACAATAAACATATAAATAAATAATATAATAAATAATAGGTAGAAATATGTATGTGTATAGAAAAAAGAACGAAAAAAAAAAATGTTGCATACTTTTAGGCTTAGCTAATTTCAGATACGACAAGCGGCCTATTACACATCCCCCTGGCAAAATCACACTTAGTCGTTGTAACGACAAAGTGGGATACCCGCTTGGAGGTAGCTTAACTGCAATGATGCAAGATAAACGATTATTGCCTAAGGTCCTTCGTATGAAATTTGCCAGTTCTGTTTGTTGCTCCGATGTCAACTCGAGTTGCTGCGAATTGTCAAAGGTAATTGAGGCAACGCTGTCAGTCTGAGCCGGGTGCATCAAACATCTTGGCGAAATTAAGTATTTTATAAATTGCAAACTAAACAAAAAAAAAACGTATGAAACACAAAACAATATTAAATAAACAAACAATAATCGAAATCAAACTCAAAAAATATAAACCAATATACCATGAATAAATTTGGAACCATGCAACACTTATCGAAAGAAGAGTTGCTAACTAATAGTCGAAAACAGATATGGATGAAAAAGGAAATAGGAAATTTAAGAACACAGATAGGTTTTGGTTGCATCACTACCACTTACACTCGTATCCACGCAGAAGATAACGACCATGCTCATGTGTAGTGATTAACCCAGAAAAAAAAAAGATATTGAAAAAGAAAAGAGGAAATTCGAAACATTGTTCCAGATACAGATCGATTTTGGCTGCATCACTATCACTTACACTCGTATCCACGCATAAGATAACGACCATGCTCGTGTATAGTGATTAACACACAAAAAGAAGTATATATCGAAACCAATGAAAATAGGGAATTCGAAAAAAAACATAGTTCCAAATATAGCGGCAAGTTAAGTAGTTCGAAACCACTTACTTGTTCCAAGCGAATATTTAGAACCAATGTCCACCTACAGATAGATTTTGGTTGCATCACTACCACTTACACTCGTATCCACGCAGAAGATAACGACCATGCTCGTGTGTAGTGATCAACACAGAATCAAAAAGCAGATATCGAAAAAGAAGAAAAGAATAGGAATGAATGGAAAAGGATAGGACTAGTTGCTAGATAAGCATACCTTCAATTAGTATGACGAGAAAGCAGCTCTGAGCCACGATCCGTTTCAAACACTAACTGAAATGTGAATGCCCTAACAGCCACTAAAAGAAAAGAAATTGGGAACAATATAAACATTCATAAAGCTTCTGCCTGTTAATAATACCAACTTTAAGAGCAATTATTTCAAAACTATGTATAGCATAATAGCGCATGCAAACCATACTCAGTCGATAATAGATCGCCTAATTAGTAATATTACACTGTAAACTTTTATGATCGCTAAAGACGGACAATAAACAGTACTAAACACACTAAGCTGACTTGCGCCACCACGGGACTATGCAACCCCAGTCAATGAGTTTAACTGTCAATTGCTGAATTAATTTTGTGGTACTACTTTATTTCCATCGTTTCATTAGGTGTTTTGCTTACCGCAAGAGGCAGATCTGGTCCACGAACTTTTTTCAAAGCAAGCTCTACACCTTAAGAAATACGATAGCATATAAATGACAGTAGACAGTTTGACCGTTTGAGTATAAAGCCATTTTGAAGCTATTATTTTTCGAAAACGTCAACCACTACCGTCTTGGTTAAGTTCTTTTGTCCTGATTTGATGAGGTATTACTTTCTCACTAATAACACAGACACAAAGAGACTAACCTAGTACACAATTATGGAGAAGGACAACAAAAAGACTTGAATCACTAGATGTTATTGATTCTAGAGCATATATAATATTTTTAAAGGCCATGTTTAGATTCTATATACAAAAACAGGCCACACGATTGGGCGCCAAAATATATTATTAAATTATAATTATATCTGTAACGAATCACTAGAGTAGTATTCGTCGGGTGCTGGTGAAGGTTTACTAGTGTGGCGTACGCGCTGGCTTCTCCGGGCTTTGCTCAGATAGCATGGGGTTCAAGGAAAGGGCCAACTAATAGGACGCACCACTTATAACAATAATACATTTAAAATTCGCGTACATAAGGGAAAACAGAGAAGGAGTGCAATGGGAAGGTTACATGAAACAATAGTGAAAGAGAAGAGAAAGGGAAGGAGAGGAAGGTAGGTTAACAAAGAAGACGGAGCCACTCTCTAACGCAACACACAGCTGTTATTGTGTGCAGACGCCCACCCTACCGTGATCCTGCATTCAAATGCCAAAAACTAAAAAAGTTGGCAGGATCCCTAAAAGACAGTGGTTCGGCTAACCTACTCCTGCTTCGTTAGGCATGGTTCCAAATAAAAGTGAACAATTAAGCGGACATACTTAATTTATTAACATATAAGAAAAGTGATTTGAATTTTAACATTACAAACGAAATGACAAGAAAAATAAATAAATAAATAATTTAACGGACAAACATATTAAGTGTGTATGAGGCGGAATTAATTAAATAAGGCAAAAAAAAAAAAAAGAATAAATAAAGAAAAACTAAAAATAATTAACCTATAAATATAAAATATGATCTAGCATAATTATAATATAAATAATTATTTTTGCATTTAAATGTTGAATAAATTAAGAGAAGGAAAAAATGAGCTAAAATGAACTAGTTTTGGTTCATTTAGAAATGCAATGTTAGGTCATCACACCGAATATAGGCAATCACTAGATGCAAGTAAAAATGAGGATCAGCTGATGGCGGTCACCCAATGAAATGTTTTGCTATTGCCAGTCTCGCAAGGTCATTGACCGCTGGGACTGCAGACAGCTGTAGCAGCGCTATGGTCAGATGGACCACCAGCAAAAGGGAGCTTTAGCTCTAGCTCATAGATTATTAATTAGTTAGAGTGAAACAGACTTACATACATTAGAGACTCCCACGCAGAAAGATCTTTCCTTGTGTTGGTGCCTGTCTGTGGTGTATCTGTGGGGAATAATAATAATTGCGAGCTTTTGCGCCTGCATGGAAGCTGCTTGCTACGACCGGTAACGTCGATCAAAACAAACATGCATACATACAAATGTATGCAAGTATGGTTTTACATGCTTTCCAGGCAATACAAAAACATTAATTTTTATAACTAAATTCAATTTTACAAAGATATTTTGCCTAGAGGTGTTGCCTTACATGCCTTCTTAAATGATTGCCATTTCTATTTTATACAATAGTACAGTGGTACTTGTATTATGAAGGACCCAGAAAAGTTGTTGGTTCAACTTTCTCGCCACATCATATTACACTTACAACATTGATGGACTATCACTTATTAATGCATACTTAAACAACATAACGTAAATTAACAATAATAAACAAACAAACAAAAAAAAAATAAGCTGCTAGTCAGCCGTTCGCCTTCCTCCTGGGTGACGCAGATACTCGGCCTCGATGCCACCACAAGTGCGGAGCAAATAGCCAACGGAGATCGCAAGGCTGCCGGACGCAGGTGTTTTGCAGTAGAAACACAACCTGCTGGGAAGCAATTCTCCTGTGCTCAATGAGCGTCTGCAGCTAGCAACCGCTCAACTGTTTGTGTTGTCCAGACAGCTGATCTGGCCAGCACAGCTGCGACGTGGAGCTTTGGGTGGTTGGCCGTTAATCAAGCAGTTGTGTCTGTTGAAGTTGCAGTTTAAATTAATTTAAAATTCTACCGCTGGGCTATTATATAAAATATGGCTGGGTTTATATAAAATATGACTGGGTCATTAGAGTCAGTTTTAATACCAGGTTTTATATAAAATATGACTAAGTGCCGAATCTAAAAATAAATAGACAAAACTAAACTTAGAACAACGAAAAACTAAACATACGTTCAACAAATATTTACCCTAATCTGGAAAACGGCACTTGGTATGGGAGGACAAACTCCTGCAGTGGACAACCATCTATTGCATGTGTTGGGTTGACGGCAAAGGTGCACTTTTGCGAGAACAAATACCATTAATATATCAGTATAACAATTATACATTGCAGTATCATTGTATACTTACAAGTAAGATATCTGCATCAGGCTTCGCCAACCACTTCACTGAGATATATACTTTTTAGTCACATGCACTTGTACACATTTTTTCAGGCTCGGCACATAACCTGCCAACCATTTTTCTTCCAGCCAAAACCAACAACAAAAACCTTTTTTTTCGGAAATTTGACAATTAATCCTACTCAAAAAGGTAATCGCTTGTCTATTTTGGTCTGGACTTCACACGATCAGCTGATCTAGCAATTAATGCTTGCATGTATCGTGGTCCACCAATAGATGGCGCTATTTCTGGAGCTTTCAGTATCATTTGTAAATAAAGCTCCGCTTCTAAGCACAAAACACGACAAGACATTGAGTACCATTTTCTCAGACTACAAATTATGTTATACAACGAAACAAATTAAATAATACAAATTAACTAGTACAATAAACATATAAATAAATAATATAATAAATAATAGGTAGAAATATGTATGTGTATAGAAAAAGAACGAAAAAAAAAATGTTGCATACTTTTAGGCTTAGCTAATTTCAGATACGACAAGCGGCCTATTACACTACGATGGACATTACAAGCTACACGAACGCTCAGACAGTGACCAAAAAAACTAAAAACTAAAAGCGAAAAGCAAAATTAAAAAAAAAAATATATAAGAAAAGAAACAAATCATTGCAAAGTAAACAAGACTCAAAAGAGTCCATAGTAAAAGAGTAAATAACATAAATAAGTGTAAAGCGATAAATCAAACAAAAAGATCACAACGGTGATATAACTTATTCCAACTTTGCGATTCCCAAGGGACCCTCCAAGGTAGAAGGAAAAAACCATCCACTGGTTATAAACTTATAATATAAAACAAAAAAAAAAAAAAAAAAAAAAAAAGGAATAATATAGCGTTTAAATTTCATCTTATCGCTTATGGCCAATCGTCATAACTTAATTCGACCCCCCATATTAGATCCTGAAGAAATAGAACAAGTGAACGAAGCACAAAGACAACGTTCAATTGAGAGACAAAACAATAGGCATTTAGAACATCAACAAAACAGACCCACCATGAACGAAGATATCAGAGCCGCTCTAACAGCCGCTATAAGCGAAATATTAGCCGAACAATTGCCAATATTATTAAGACAACATACCAATCCTGTAGAAGATTTTCTAAGTCTCCCAGATCATGTTATTGCGCCAGAACATCAAAGAAATTTGACAGATCTTGACAGAGTACCCGACATAGCAAAAGGTTTGCGTGAGTTTAGTGGAAACCCCGAAGAATTTAGCTCATGGAAAAAAAGTGTAGAGCGTGTTTTACAAGCATATAACTCATACCAAGGTACGCCCAAATATCATAATATCTTGCACACCATTCGAGACAAGATAACGAAAAGTGCAGACCAAGCTTTAGAAGCATATAAGGTACCGCTTAACTGGGATGCCATGTGTAGATGTCTTTCGCTGCATTATGCAGATAAACGAGACATAGCAACCCTAGTATATGAAATGACTACATTAGTACAAGGTACGAATCAATCAGTGGAAGATTTCCATAAAGACGTATACAGACACTTGTCCCTAATTTTAAATAAAACGAGTAGCATGGATATTGACAGAAACGGGGAAGCAATGTTGACAAAATTATACAGAGACAAAGCTCTAGACACTTTCATTCGAGGGCTACAAGGTGACTTGCCTCGGCTATTAGGCATGAAAGAACCAGCAGACTTACCTACCGCACTACATCTCTGCTTAAAAATGGAAAATCAAACCTTTAGGTCGAAACATGCCACTTTTAAAGGACATCCGACACATTTTAGAAACAGTAATAGTAAACCCATACCAGCCCCACGGAATGTCATCCTCTCAAACAGACAACCACCACCAATCCCTTTTCAGACAACAACAGCCACGACAATACTTACACTACGGACAACTACCACCAATTCTGGGTATCAACCAATTGCCAACCCACGGCAAATACACTGTTGTCACAACCTCTCAACAGGTTGCACCACCTAGGCCAATGGCCCCGAAACCGCTACCGCGTCCAGAACCAATGGATGTGGATTCCAGCGTTCAAACGAAATTCGTCAACTACATGAACAGACCACGATTTGAAGCTGGGAAAAGACCCCCCGTCCTATACCAGACGGACAGAAACGACAGAGAAACTTTAACATACAGACAAACAACGACGAAATAACAGAACCTTCGACAGTAACTTACGATACCACAACTAATTATGAACAAGCAGTCGCTGAATACGAGATACACGCAGACGTAGAACAACAATAGAAGAATACGTAGAACAAGTAGACCAATATGACAACAACTATGAAGATGACACTTGCGAATTTTATGACTACTCTGCACAAAATATTTTAGAGTAAAGAGTTCCTCTCTCCCATACTTTACTTGTAGATTGAGGAACGGCAAAATAATTAAAATTCTCATTGACACTGGATCTAATAGAAATTACATCAAGCCGAAATTTGTAGAAAACCCCACTCCAAATAAAAACCCTTTTCACGCCGTCTCGATAGGAGGCAATACACTGGTAACACACCACAAAAAGGCCAACTTGTTCAATATAACAGATGTTGAGGTGAAATTTTTCTTATTAAAAGACCTAGAAACTTTTGATGCTTTTTTAGGTAACGACACCTTAAAAGGAATTAGGAGCAGAAATAAATCCAAGTAAAAACCTAATGATAATCAAAAACAAGATAAAAATCCCTTTAAAAGAACAAATCTTCGAAGCAGTAAAATACAATAATATGACCGACATCCCCCTAATCCAGAAATAAAAAAACTCCAATACCAGAATATCCCGGTCACATCATTCACATCGACATTTACTCAACCAAAGGCCATTTAGTTCTTACAGCAATAGATAAATTCTCAAAACTAGCATAGGCACGCATAATCAATTCAAAAGCAATAGAAGACATTCGAACACCACTTAGGGACATTATTTTCTATTATGGAGTTCCTAAGTTCGTTGTAATAGATAATGAGAAATCTCTCAACTCAAGGTCCATAAAATTCATGCTTAAGGATCAGTTAAATATTACAATTTACACTGCGCCACCATATAAGAGTACAGTTAATGGACAAGTAGAAAGGTTCCATTCGACACTTTCCGAAGTAATGAGATGCTTACAGAAAGAAAAACCACCACAGAACCTTCGAAGAACTTCTAGATAGAGCCGTATACGAATATAACTACTCTTTCCATTCCACAACCAAAAAGCGACCATTAGAGGTATTCTTCGGAAGGAGAGTCACGACAAACCCAGACCAGTACGAACAGGCCAGACAAGACAATATTGACAAACTTAAGACAGCACAAAATAAAAATTTACAATTCCACAACAAAAGCAGAAACGAAATAATAACTTATGAGCCAGGACAAGAAATATATGTAAAAGTAAACACACGTTTAGGTTCAAAACTTTCCCCAAGATTTAAGAAAGAACTTGTTAAAAGAAGATAAAAATACAAACATTTTTAACAGAATCTGGAAGAATCGTACATAAAAAGTAACATCAAATCATAATATTTGCAGGGTATTACTATGGACAATAACGGAAGCTACGATGGACATTACAAGCTACACGAACGCTCAGACAGTGACCAAAAAAACTAAAAACTAAAAGCGAAAAGCAAAATTAAAAAAAAATATATATAAGAAAAGAAAACAAATCATTGCAAAGTAAACAAGACTCAAAAGAGTCCATAGTAAAAGAGTAAATAACATAAATAAGTGTAAAGCGATAAATCAAACAAAAAGATCACAACGGTGATATAACTTATTCCAACTTTGCGATTCCAAGGGACCCTCCAAGGTAGAAGGAAAAAAACCATCCACTGGTTATAAACTTATAATATAAAACAAAAAAAAACAAAAAAAAAAAAAGGAATAATATAGCGTTTAAATTTCATCTTATCGCTTATGGCCAATCGTCATAACTTAATTCGACCCCCATATTAGATCCTGAAGAAATAGAACAAGTGAACGAAGCACAAAGACAACGTTCAATTGAGAGACAAAACAATAGGCATTTAGAACATCAACAAACAGACCCACCATGAACGAAGATAACAGAGCCGCTCTAACAGCCGCTATAAGCGAAATATTAGCCGAACAATTGCCAATATTATTTAAGACAACATACCAATCCTGTAGAAGATTTTTCTAAGTCTCCCAGATCATGTTTATTGCGCCAGAACATCAAAGAAATTTGACAGATCTTGACAGAGTACCCGACATAGCAAAAGGTTTGCGTGAGTTTAGTGGAAACCCCGAAGAATTTAGCTCATGGAAAAAAAGTGTAGAGCGTGTTTTACAAGCATATAACTCATACCAAGGTACGCCCAAATATCATAATATCTTGCCACACCATCCGAGACAAGATAACGAAAAGTGCAGACCAAGCTTTAGAAGCATATAAGGTACCGCTTAACTGGGATGCCATGTGTAGATGTCTTTCGCTGCATTATGCAGAATAAAACGAGACATAGCAACCCTAGTATATGAAATGACTACATTAGTACAAGGTACGAATCAATCAGTGGAAGATTTCCATAAAGACGTATACAGACACTTGTCCCTAATTTTTAAATAAAACGAGTAGCATGGATATTGACAGAAACGGGGAAGCAAATGTTGACAAAATTATACAGAGACAAAAGCTCTAGACACTTTCATTCGAGGGCTACAAGGTGACTTGCCTCGGCTATTAGGCATGAAAGAAACCAGCAGACTTACCTACCGCACTACATCTCTGCTTAAAAATGGAAAATCAAACCTTTAGGTCGAAACATGCACTTTTAAAGGACATCCGACACATTTTAGAAACAGTAATAGTAAACCCATACCAGCCCCACGGAATGTCATCCTCTCAAACAGACAACCACCACCAATCCCTTTCAGACACAACAGCCACGACAATACTTACACTACGGACAACTACCACCAATTCTGGGTATCAACCAATTGCCAACCCACGGCAATACACTGTTGTCACAACCTCTCAACAGGTTGCACCACCTAGGCCAATGGCCCGAAACCGCTACCGCGTCCAGAACCAATGGATGTGGATTCCAGCGTTTCAAACGAAATTCGTCAACTACATGAACAGACACGATTTGAAGCTGGGAAAAGACCCCCGGTCTATACCAGACGGACAGAAACGACAGAGAAACTTAAAACATACAGACAAACAACGACGAAATAACAGAACCTTCGACAGTAACTTACGATACCACAACTTAATTATGAACAAGCAGTCGCTGAATACGAGATACACGCAGACGTAGAACAAACAATAGAGAATACGTAGAACAAGTAGATCCAATATGACAACAACTATGAAGATGACACTTGCGAATTTATGACTACTCTGCACAAAATATTTTAGAGTAAAGAGTTCCTCTCTCCCATACTTTACTTGTAGATTGAGGAACGGCAAAATAATTAAAAATTCTCATTGACACTGGATCTAATAGAAATTACATCAAGCCAAATTTGTAGAAAAACCCACTCCAATGTAAAAAACCCTTTTCACGCCGTCTCGAAGAGCAATACACTGGTAACACACCACAAATAAGGCCAACTTGTTTCAATATAACATGATGTTGAGGTGAAATTTTTCTTATTAAAAGACCTAGAAAGCTTTTGATGCTTTTTTAGGTAACGACACTTAAAGGAATTAGGAGCAGAAATAAATCCAAGTAAAACCTAATGATAATCAAAAACAAGATAAAAATCCCTTTAAAAGAACAAATCTTCGAAGCAGTAAATACAAAATATGACCGACATCCCCCTAATCCAGAATAAAAAAAAACTCCAATACAGGAATATCCCGGTCACATCATTCACATCGACATTTACTCAACCAAAGCCATTTAGTTCTTACAAGCAATAGATAAATTCTCAAAACTAGCATAGCACGCATAATCAATTCAAAAGCAATAGAAGACATTCGAACACCACTTAGGACATATTTTCTATTATGAGTTCCTAAGTTCGTTGTTAATAGATAATGAGAAATCTCTCAACTCAAGGTCCATAAAAATCATGCTTAAGGATCAGTTTAAAATATTACAATTTACACTGCGCCACCATATTAAGAGTACAGTTAATGGACAAGTAGAAAGGTTCCATTCGACACTTTCCGAAGTAATGAGATGCTTACAGAAAGAAAAACCACCACAGAACCTTCGAAGAACTTTCTAGATAGAGCCGTATACGAATATAACTACTCTTTCATTCCACAACCAAAAAGCGACCATTAGAGGTATTCTTCGGAAGGAGAGTCACGACAAACCCAAGCACCAGTAACGAACAGGCCAGACAAGACAATATGACAAACTTAAGACAGCACAAATAAAAATTTACAATTCCACAACAAAAGCAGAAACGAAATAATAACTTATGAGCCAGGACAAGAAATATATGTAAAAGTAAACACACGTTTAGGTTCAAAACTTGCCCATAGATTTAAGAAAAGAACTTGTTAAAGAAGATAAAATACAAACATTTTAACAGAATCTGGAAGAATCGTACATAAAGTTAACATCAAATCATAATATTTGCAGGGTATTACTATGCGACAATAACGGAAGCTACGATGGGACATTACAAGTACACGAACGCTCAGACAGTGACCAAAAAAACTAAAAAACTAAAAGCGAAAAGCAAAATTAAAAAAAAATATATAAGAAAAGAAACAAATCATTGCAAAGTAAACAAGACTCAAAAGAGTCCATAGTAAAGAGTAAATAACATAAATAAGTGTAAAGCGATAAATCAAACAAAAAGATCACAACGGTGATATAACTTATTCCACTTGCGATTCCCAAGGGACCCTCCAAGGTAGAAGGGAAAAAACCATCCACTGGTTATAAACTTATAATATAAAAAAAAAAAAAAAAACAAAAAAAAAAGGAATAATATAGCGTTTAAATTTCATCTTATCGCTTTATGGCCAATCGTCATAACTTAATTCGACCCCCCATATTAGATCCTGAAGAAATAGAACAAGTGAACGAAGCACAAAGACAACGTTCAATTGAGAGACAAAACAATAGGCATTAGAACATCAACAAAACAGACCCACCATGAACGAAGATAACAGAGCCGCTCTAACAGCCGCTATAAGCGAAATATTAGCCGAACAATTGCCAATATTATTAAGACAACATACCAATCCTGTTAGAAGATTTTCTAAGTCTCCCAGATCATGTTATTGCGCCAGAACATCAAAGAAATTTGACAGATCTTGACAGAGTACCCGACATAGCAAAAGGTTTGCGTGAGTTTTAGTGGAAACCCCGAAGAATTTTAGCTCATGGAAAAAAAAGTGTAGAGCGTGTTTAACAAGCATATAACTCATACCAAGGTACGCCCCAAAATATCATAATATCTTGCACACCCATCCGAGACAAGATAACGAAAAGTGCAGACCAAGCTTTAGAAGCATATAAGGTACCGCTTAACTGGGATGCCATGTGTAGATGTCTTTCGCTGCATTATGCAGATAAACGAGACATAGCAACCCTAGTATATGAAATGACTACATTAGTACAAGGTTACGAATCAATCAGTGGAAGATTTCCATAAAGACGTATACAGACACTTGTCCCTAATTTTAAATAAAACGAGTAGCATGAGATATTGACAGAACGGGGAAGCAATGTTGACAAAATTATACAGAGACAAAAGCTCTAGACACTTTCATTCGAGGGGCTACAAGGTGACTTGCCTCGGCTATTAGGCATGAAAGAACCAGCAGACTTACCTACCGCACTACATCTCTGCTTAAAATGGAAAATCAAACCTTTAGGTCGAAAACATGCCACTTTTAAAGGACATCCGACACATTTTAGAAACAGTAATAGTAAAACCCATACCAGCCCCACGGAATGTCATCCTCTCAAACAGACACCACCACCAATCCCTTTCAGACAACAACAGCCACGACAATACTTACACTACGGACAACTACCACCAATTCTGGGTATCAACCAATGCCAACCCACGGCAATACACTGTTGTCACAACCTCTCAACAGGTTGCACCACCTAGGCCAATGGCCCCGAAACCGCTACCGCGTCCAGAACCAATGGATGTGGATTCCAGCGTTCAAACGAATTTCGTCAACTACATGAACAGACCACGATTGAAGCTGGGAAAAGACCCCCCGGTCCTATTACCAGACGGACAGAAACGACAGAGAAACTTTAACATACAGACAAACAACGACGAAATAACAGAACCTTCCGACAGTAACTTACGATACCACAACTAATTATGAACAAGCAGTCGCTGAATACGAGATACACGCAGACGTAGAACAAACAATAGAAGAATACGTAGAACAAGTAGACCAATATGACAACAACTATGAAGATGACACTTGCGAATTTATGACTACTCTGCACAAAAATTTTAGAGAGTAAGAGTTCCTCTCTCCCATACTTTACTTGTAGATTGAGGAACGGCCAAAATAATTAAAATTCTCATTGGACACTGGATCTAATAGAAATATTACATCAAGCCGAAATTTGTAGAAAACCCCACTCCAAATAAAAACCCTTTCACGCCGTCTCGATAGGAGGCAATACACTGGTAAACACCACAAAAAAGTTCCAACTTGTTCAATATAACAGATGTTGAGGTGAAATTTTTCTTATTAAAAGACCTAGAAACTTTTGATGCTTTTTTAGTAACGACACCTTAAAGGAATTAGGGCAGAAATAAATCCAAGTAAAAAAACCTAATGATAATCAAAACAAGAATAAAAAATCCCTTTTAAAAGAACAAATCTTCGAAGCAGTAAATACAATAATATGACCGACATCCCCCTAATCCAGAAATAAAAAAAACTCCAATACCAGAATATCCCGGTCACATCATTCACATCGACATTACTCAACCCAAAGGCCATTTAGTTCTTACAGCAATAGATAAATTCTCAAAACTAGCATAGGCACGCATAATCAATTCAAAAGCAATAGAAGACATTCGAACACCACTTAGGACATTATTTTCTATTATGGAGTTCCTAAGTTCGTTGTAATAGATAATGAGAAATCTCTCAACTCAAGGTCCATAAAATTCATGCTTAAGGATCAGTTAAATATTACAATTTACACTGCGCACCATATAAGAGGTACAGTTAATGGACAAGTAGAAAGGTTCCATTCGACACTTTCCGAAGTAATGAGATGCTTACAGAAAGAAAACCACCACAGAACCTTCGAAGAACTTCTAGATAGAGCCGTATACGAATATAACTACTCTTTCCATTCCACAACCAAAAAGCGACCATTAGAGGTATTCTTCGGAAGGAGAGTCACGACAAACCCAGACCAGTACGAACAGGCCAGACAAGACAATATGACAAACTTAAGACAGCACAAAATAAAAAATTTACAATTCCACAACAAAAGCAGAAACGAAATAATAACTTATGAGCCAGGACAAGAAATATATGTAAAAGTAAAACACACGTTTAGGTTCAAAACTTTCCCCAAGATTTAAGAAAGAACTTGTTAAAGAAGATAAAAAATACAAACATTTTAAACAGAATCTGGAAGAATCGTACATAAAAGTAACATCAAATCATAATATTTGCAGGGTATTACTATGGACAATAAACGAAGCTACGATGGACATTACAAGCTACACGAACGCTCAGACAGTGACCAAAAAACTAAAAACTAAAAGCGAAAAGCAAAATTAAAAAAAAAATATATAAGAAAAGAAACAAATCATTGCAAAGTAAACAAGACTCAAAGAGTCCATAGTAAAAGAGTAAATAACATAAATAAGTGTAAAGCGATAAATCAAACAAAAAAGATCACAACGGTGATATAACTTATTCCAACTTTGCGATTCCCAAGGGACCCTCCAAGGTTAGAAGGAAAAAAACCATCCACTGGTTATAAACTTATAATATAAAACAAAAAAAAAAAACAAAAAAAAAAAGGAATAATATAGCGTTTAAATTTCATCTTATCGCTTATGGCCAATCGTCATAACTTAATTCGACCCCCATATTAGATCCTGAAGAATAGAACAAGTGAACGAAGCACAAAGACAACGTTCAATTGAGAGACAAAACAATAGGCATTTAGAACATCAACAAAACAGACCCACCATGAACGAAGATAACAGAGCCGCTCTAACAGCCGCTATAAGCGAAATATTAGCCGAACAATTGCCAATATTATATAAGACAACATACCAATCCTGTAGAAGATTTTCTAAGTCTCCCAGATCATGTTATTGCGCCAGAACATCAAAGAAATTTGACAGATCTTGACAGAGTACCCGACATAGCAAAAGGTTTGCGTGAGTTTAGTGGAAACCCGAAGAATTTAGCTCATGGAAAAAAAGTGTAGAGCGTGTTTTACAAGCATATAACTCATACCAAGGTACGCCCAAATATCATAATATCTTGCACACCATCCGAGACAAGATAACGAAAAGTGCAGACCAAGCTTTAGAAGCATATAAGGTACCGCTTAACTGGGATGCCATGTGTAGATGTCTTTCGCTGCATTATGCAGATAAACGAGACATAGCAACCCTAGTATATGAAATGACTACATTAGTACAAGGTACGAATCAATCAGTGGAAGATTTCCATAAAGACGTATACAGACACTTGTCCCTAATTTTAAATAAAACGAGTAGCATGGATATTGACAGAAACGGGAAGCAATGTTGACAAAATTATACAGAGACAAAGCTCTAGACACTTTCATTCGAGGGCTACAAGGTGACTTGCCTCGGCTATTAGGCATGAAAGAACCAGCAGACTTACCTACCGCACTACATCTCTGCTTAAAAATGGAAAATCAAACCTTTAGGTCGAAACATGCCACTTTTAAAGGACATCCGACACATTTTAGAAACAGTAATAGTAAAACCCATACCAGCCCCACGGAATGTCATCCTCTCAAACAGACAACCACCACCAATCCCTTTTCAGACAACAACAGCCACGACAATACTTACACTACGGACAACTACCACCAATTCTGGGTATCAACCAATTGCCAACCCACGGCAATACACTGTTGTCACAACCTCTCAACAGGTTGCACCACCTAGGCCAATGGCCCCGAAACCGCTACCGCGTCCAGAACCAATGGATGTGGATTCCAGCGTTCAAACGAAATTCGTCAACTACATGAACAGACCACGATTTGAAGCTGGGAAAAGACCCCCCGGTCCTATACCAGACGGACAGAAACGACAGAGAAACTTTTAACATACAGACAAACAACGACGAAATAACAGAACCTTCGACAGTAACTTACGATACCACAACTAATTATGAACAAGCAGTCGCTGAATACGAGATACACGCAGACGTAGAACAAACAATAGAAGAATACGTAGAACAAGTAGACCAATATGACAACAACTATGAAGATGACACTTGCGAATTTTATGACTACTCTGCACAAAATATTTAGAGTAAAGAGTTCCTCTCTCCCATACTTTACTTGTAGATTGAGGAACGGCAAAATAATTAAAATTCTCATTGACACTGGATCTAATAGAAATTACATCAAGCCGAAATTTGTAGAAAACCCCACTCCAAATAAAAACCTTTTCACGCCGTCTCGATAGGAGGCAATACACTGGTAACACACCACAAAAAGGCCAACTTGTTCAATATAACAGATGTTGAGGTGAAATTTTTCTTATTAAAGAGACCTAGAAACTTTTGATGCTTTTTTAGGTAACGACACCTTAAAGGAATTAGGAGCAGAAATAAATCCAAGTAAAAACCTAATGATAATCAAAAACAAGATAAAAAATCCCTTTAAAAGAACAAATCTTCGAAGCAGTAAATACAATAATATGACCGACATCCCCTAATCCAGAAATAAAAAAAACTCCAATACCAGAATATCCCGGTCACATCATTCACATCGACATTTACTCAACCAAAGGCCATTTAGTTCTTACAGCAATAGATAAATTCTCAAAACTAGCATAGGCACGCATAATCAATTCAAAAGCAATAGAAGACATTCGAACACCACTTAGGGACATTATTTTCTATTATGGAGTTCCTAAGTTCGTTGTAATAGATAATGAGAAATCTCTCAACTCAAGGTCCATAAAATTCATGCTTAAGGATCAGTTAAATATTACAATTTACACTGCGCCACCATATAAGAGTACAGTTAATGGACAAGTAGAAAAGGTTCCATTCGACACTTTCCGAAGTAATGAGATGCTTACAGAAAGAAAACCACCACAGAACCTTCGAAGAACTTCTAGATAGAGCCGTATACGAATATAACTACTCTTTCCATTCCACAACCAAAAAGCGACCATTAGAGGTATTCTTCGGAAGGAGAGTCACGACAAACCCAGACCAGTACGAACAGGCCAGACAAGACAATATTGACAAACTTAAGACAGCACAAAATAAAAATTTACAATTCCACAACAAAAGCAGAAACGAAATAATAACTTATGAGCCAGGACAAGAAATATATGTAAAAGTAAACACACGTTTAGGTTCAAAACTTTCCCCAAGATTTAAGAAAGAACTTGTTAAAGAAGATAAAAATACAAACATTTTAACAGAATCTGGAAGAATCGTACATAAAAGTAACATCAAATCATAATATTTGCAGGGTATTACTATGGACAATAACGGAAGCTACGATGGACATTACAAGCTACACGAACGCTCAGACAGTGACCAAAAAAACTAAAAACTAAAAGCGAAAAGCAAAATTAAAAAAAAAATATATAAGAAAAGAAACAAATCATTGCAAAGTAAACAAGACTCAAAAGAGTCCATAGTAAAAGAGTAAATAACATAAATAAGTGTAAAGCGATAAATCAAACAAAAAGATCACAACGGTGATATAACTTATTCCAACTTTGCGATTCCCAAGGGACCCTCCAAGGTAGAAGGAAAAAACCATCCACTGGTTATAAACTTATAATATAAAACAAAAAAAAAAAAACACAAAAAAAAAAGGAATAATATAGCGTTTTAAATTTCATCTTATCGCTTTATGGCCAATCGTCATAACTTAATTCGACCCCCCATATTAGATCCTGAAGAAATAGAACAAGTGAACGAAGCACAAAGACAACGTTCAATTGAGAGACAAAACAATAGGCATTTAGAACATCAACAAAACAGACCCACCATGAACGAAGATAACAGAGCCGCTCTAACAGCCGCTATAAGCGAATATTAGCCGAACAATTGCCAATATTATTAAGACAACATACCAATCCTGTAGAAGATTTTCTAAGTCTCCCAGATATGTTATTGCGCCAGAACATCAAAGAAATTTGACAGATCTTGACAGAGTACCCGACATAGCAAAAGGTTTGCGTGAGTTTAGTGGAAACCCCGAAGAATTTAGCTCATGGAAAAAAAGTGTAGAGCGTGTTTTACAAGCATATAACTCATACCAAGGTACGCCCAAATATCATAATATCTTGCACACCATCCGAGACAAGATAACGAAAAGTGCAGACCAAGCTTTAGAAGCATATAAGGTACCGCTTAACTGGATGCCATGTGTAGATGTCTTTCGCTGCATTATGCAGATAAACGAGACATAGCAACCCTAGTATATGAAATGACTACATTAGTACAAGGTACGAATCAATCAGTGGAAGATTTCCATAAAGACGTATACAGACACTTGTCCCTAATTTTAAATAAAACGAGTAGCATGGATATTGACAGAAACGGGGAAGCAATGTTGACAAAATTATACAGAGACAAAGCTCTAGACACTTTCATTCGAGGGCTACAAGGTGACTTGCCTCGGCTATTAGGCATGAAAGAACCAGCAGACTTACCTACCGCACTACATCTCTGCTTAAAAATGGAAAATCAAACCTTTAGGTCGAAACATGCCACTTTTAAAGGACATCCGACACATTTTAGAAACAGTAATAGTAAACCCATACCAGCCCCACGGAATGTCATCCTCTCAAACAGACAACCACCACCAATCCCTTTCAGACAACAACAGCCACGACAATACTTACACTACGGACAACTACCACCAATTCTGGTATCAACCAATTGCCAACCCACGGCAATACACTGTTGTCACAACCTCTCAACAGGTTGCACCACCTAGGCCAATGGCCCCGAAACCGCTACCGCGTCCAGAACCAATGGATGTGGATTCCAGCGTTCAAACGAAATTCGTCAACTACATGAACAGACCACGATTTGAAGCTGGGAAAAGACCCCCCGGTCCTATACCAGACGGACAGAAACGGCAGAGAAACTTTAACATACAGACAAACAACGACGAAATAACAGAACCTTCGACAGTAACTTACGATACCACAACTAATTATGAACAAGCAGTCGCTGAATACGAGATACACGCAGACGTAGAACAAACAATAGAAGAATACGTAGAACAAGTAGACCAATATGACAACAACTATGAAGATGACACTTGCGAATTTTATGACTACTCTGCACAAAATATTTTAGAGTAAAGAGTTCCTCTCTCCCATACTTTACTTGTAGATTGAGGAACGGCAAAATAATTAAAAATTCTCATTGACACTGGATCTAATAGAAATTACATCAAGCCGAAATTTGTAGAAAACCCCACTCCAAATAAAAACCCTTTTCACGCCGTCTCGATAGGAGGCAATACACTGGTAACACACCACAAAAAGGCCAACTTGTTCAATATAACAGATGTTGAGGTGAAATTTTTCTTATTAAAAGACCTAGAAACTTTTGATGCTTTTTTAGGTAACGACACCTTAAAGGAATTTAGGAGCAGAAATAAATCCAAGTAAAAACCTAATGATAATCAAAAACAAGATAAAAATCCCTTTAAAAGAACAAATCTTCGAAGCAGTAAATACAATAATATGACCGACATCCCCCTAATCCAGAAATAAAAAAAACTCCAATACCAGAATATCCCGGTCACATCATTCACATCGACATTTACTCAACCAAAGGCCATTAGTTCTTACAGCAATAGATAAATTCTCAAAACTAGCATAGGCACGCATAATCAATTCAAAAGCAATAGAAGACATTCGAACACCACTTAGGGACATTATTTTCTATTATGGAGTTCCTAAGTTCGTTGTAATAGATAATGAGAAATCTCTCAACTCAAGGTCCATAAAATTCATGCTTAAGGATCAGTTAAATATTACAATTTACACTGCGCCACCATATAAGAGTACAGTTAATGGACAAGTAGAAAGGTTCCATTCGACACTTTCCGAAGTAATGAGATGCTTACAGAAAGAAAACCACCACAGAACCTTCGAAGAACTTCTAGATAGAGCCGTATACGAATATAAACTACTCTTTCCATTCCACAACCAAAAAGCGACCATTAGAGGTATTCTTCGGAAGGAGAGTCACGACAAACCCAGACCAGTACGAACAGGCCAGACAAGACAATATTGACAAACTTAAGACAGCACAAAATAAAAAATTTACAATTCCACAACAAAAGCAGAAACGAAATAATAACTTATGAGCCAGGACAAGAAAATATATGTAAAAGTAAACACACGTTTAGGTTCAAAAACTTTCCCCAAGATTTAAGAAAGAACTTGTTAAAGAAGATAAAAATACAACAGAATAACAGAATCTGGAAGAATCGTACATAAAAGTAACATCAAATCATAATATTTGCAGGGTATTACTATGGACAATAACGGAAGCTACGATGGACATTACAAGCTACACGAACGCTCAGACAGTGACCATTCATAGGGGACTGGGAAAGTTACAGACATCCTCAACAAAATTAGTACATGTAATAGACCTTAATCAAATCCAGGAAGCACCAGACCTACTTAACAGTCACACTGAAGAGGACCTAAAGCGTAGTCCGCTATATTCAACAATACATCATGAGTTAATCGCTACCACTAATGCACTCAAAACAATAACAGATTCCACAAATAAACGAAAATCTAGGTCACTAAATTGGTTAGGCACAGGTTGGAAGTACATAGCAGGCAACCCAGATCATGACGATCTCGTCATGTTAAAGGAAAATATCAAGAATCTCATCAGTAATAATAATCAACAGGTTATAGTTAATAC